>NC_056737.1:1636678920-1636978920 GCF_019279795.1 Protopterus annectens
AGGGAAAGTGTAGTGGTACAGCGGTTAGCACTGGCACCTAACCGAGTGGACTTACCCAAAAGTCCATAATTACGAAACTTGAAAAGAACAAATTGCAGAACATTGAAAAACTGGTTACTGACATGCAGTCAGTTATATGAGTAGCAAAATATATGTATATATGCTCCTTTCCACAAGATAGTGTGATCTTGGATTTGGTATATTTAATTTGCAGGGGTGTGGGGAGGCTTGACCCCCTGCAAAAACAATGTAAGGAGTGAATTATGGTGTTTTACTTAAGTGTAGGTTTTTGTAGTGTTTCTTTAAGGTAGTGTGGACTTATTCAGCATTGTAAGCTTTCAGTATAATGAAACTCAGTCAAATGAGTGTTCAGTATTTTGAAAATTAGGTACTGTGATCTCATTCAAATGAAATTCATTATTTTGAGTTTTCAGTCATGTGAAGTAGACCCAAAAATTACACCTGCTGCCTACCTGTACCTGTGGTAACAAATGTAAGTTAATATCCATAATACAGTCAAGCCAGGATTCTAATCCAGCAAATTCTTAGATGTATTCATGCTGGTTCACTATAATTTAGATGTAAGTTAATAATATAAAATGAATTATACATAAAAAAATAACTGTATACCAGGTGGATTGAGCATATAAATGATATAATATATATATTATATCTCTAACTGTGGGTATCAGTACAATTATCGTTCTACAATTAAACCTTAATTTTTTGAACGTTCATGTCCCACACTTACATACATGGTTAAACACATAACTCTTTAATGTGTCTTTATAATTCATGAACATGTCTGACAAACAAGTCCTCAGTGACAATGAGTACTCTGGACAGTAATCACTATAAAAATACACCTCTAACCCAGCCTTTCCTATAGCAGCTGGTGTAAGTTCATGGCTACAATACCAATAAGCCAGGGAGCACACTCCAAATTTTGTCAGTGCTGTTACACTCTATTTTTAAAAATAAATGGCAATATAAATATAACTATACATATTAACTATGTATGGCAGTGGATATCATATGAATCATATGTGTTGCTGAGGGTATACTGGCAATAATTTGTCTGTAATTAAAAGTTTCTTTAGGACTGCTGACATCCCACAGTTGTGTAAGAATACAGATAAAGATACTTTAAATTATATACAAAGCTGGAGATAGTCAAGACTTTATATGCGTAATGCTCTTCTCTTTTTATCTCCTCTTTATTTTACAGCTGCCCAGGAGGTTCATGCAGAATGCTTAGAAAGGACAAGAGAAGCAAGGGGTATGAATGCAGGACAAATTAATTATTAATTTTAATTTATTGAAAAGTACTGTTCTTCTATACATTAGTAGCAAATTAAGCATGCATATCTTAACTGTAAAATCAAAAATGCATGCTTCATTCTGTAGCTCAAGGTAATTGTAGGAGCCAATTGTAATAATGTATTCAGATAGTGTGGTTTCATATCCCAAAAGTAAAAAAATCAATAATAAAATAATAAAAATATTAAATATTAATGTCAACAAAATTGGATAAATGCCATGCTGTTAACTTAATCTGGATTATTTTTAGAAGCATATGTACAATATATGCATATTGCAAGGATTACTTGGAACCATTTTCAGTCTTATTTTGTATTTTTAAAATGTATAGTTAACATAAAAGTAAAATATATATATACATATTATATGTGACATATGATGGTTCTAATTATCTTTTTTTCTCTCTTACCCCACCCAATCTCTCTTTTTTATTTTTATAAGTGTGATCACAATATTCTGATGTCATCATTTTCTGACAACTGACAAAATGATTTCCAGCACCGGGAGGTAGGACAACCAGTGTGGCTCAGCCTGCACCCCTACAGAGGCTGCCACACTGACAGCCAGCACATCTGGGACCCAACCTGCAAGTACTGCCTCTGCAGTCCCTGCACTATCTGGGCCTTCAGTATCAGGTGGCATTACCCCGGCAGCTGGTGCAGTGGTACCCTCTCAGAGTATTGTTGGAGGTCAGGATTTTATCACCTGCCAGAAGTTGCCAGTCATGGTGTGTGAGGTTGTTGTAGGTACCATTAGTACACGCCTCAGCCATTCGGAGAAGATAGTCATTGGTATGCTGAGAAAACAAAAACATCAAGCAGTCCAACAGAAAGCTGAGAAAGGGGAGATTAATGATAGTTATGAAGGTGAGGACTAGATTCTCACTGTCACCATGCTTGATGAGCATGGGCCTGCAGAGTCCCCTCCCTATCCCCAATCATGGTGTCCCCCAAACTTTTGTGTCCCTCATCATCCCTGTCTCTGTCTTGATTGTTCTGTTTGTCTGCACCCACTTCTTTACCTACCCTACTTACCTGACCCTTACATACATATGTTCTTAACCCAATATTCCTCTCTTACTGAATTAATATTAAGAAACTGGGCACCTGTCCCACAAAAACAATTGTCCATACATAGCTCTCTACTTTGCACATGTATCTTCTCCATACAGTTGATTCAGTCCAATTGGCTATACAACATGATAGCATTTTTGTCAACCATCTGTGTTGTGGTGACAGTCCAAATTCTTCAGATTTTCTATCCTTGTTCATATTTCACTGTTAAAGAAGTGGATATCTATGGTTCTTTCCTAATTACCTCCTGCACATTCCTATATTGCTTTCCTTCTGTTCTTCCTCCTACTTTCCCCCAATTTCACCACTCTCCTATCTACCCCATTGCCACACCATTAATCTGGCTAAAAATAGAATAACACACCAAACACATGTCAGAAATGCCCCCTAATAAAAGCCTTCACTTTTTATCCTTTGTGTTTGCACTGAGTTTGCCATCATGCACCAATGCCAAGCATGGCCTATGGCATAGTGTGGTTACTGACACACAATGCTGCTTAAGCTCACTGCAAGAAAGAAGCATACAGTTAAAGCAAGTAATGGCACTACTATTAAACATTTATACTAACATTTATTTAAACAGTCAAATGTGTAAAAATGCAAATCCATATATGTACTGTTGACATAGATCAATTGACTGATATTCATTTTTATACAGTACTTCACTGTAGTTATTGCCTTTAACATTTGCAAAAATTATCACATTTAGTTATGTAATGCCATCCAAAAAAACATGTAAAAATGAGACTGAACTGCATTCAAACCCTGTTCTATTTGTTGTAAAAATATTAACACCCTGCTTGTATACCTACTGCCACAAGGAAAGCTAGGTAGCAGGTGTTTTTCATACATTCATTACTGCCCAAAGTACTGACTTCTGCATCTCATTACTTGGTGTGTTTCTGCAGAGGAAGGCAAACCAATGGAACTATTATTATTTTCCCATTTAAGCAGAGACCCATGTTTGCTCATCACTTCACTCTGCACAAACGGAGAAGGCAATAGCTGTAGTATTTTATCATATATGTTATCACACATCATTTTCAATATAAACTGCACCATGAACACCATAGTATTTATCAGCTAGTTCTACCCTAGCATATATGCATAAGTAATTCCCAAGATTAAGTTGTTTTCATTTAATGTGATTCTTGCATGTGCAAACAGTTTGTCATTGATTGCACAAACCAGTTGCTTGGAGGTGCATTACAGAAAGAGTTGATTGGCATGTATTATTGTGTTTACTGCACAATTAGTCTTTATCACATTATAATCTATGTAAAAACACAACCAAACAGAAGACACTTCTTAGTAATTGAACACATATTTCCTCACATTTGTGTGCTTTGCACCCATGCACTTGAAAATGGCTATGTCAGTAGTAGTTCCCAAATGTCAACTACACTCTAAAAATAAATAACACTGCTGCAGTGTTACATCATCTAAAGCTTTATACTGACAATAGATATTGAGTTTGTTTATATATTTCTTAATGTGGACATGAAATCTACACAAATATGAATACATGTTCATTCACAGTTGTGTCCATGCTGATCACAAAACATGTGTGTGTGTGTTTGTGTGTGTGTGTGTGTGTGTGTGTGTGTGTGTGTGTGTGTGTGTGTGTGTGTGTGTCTCTGTATGCATGTGACTGTAAGTGTGTAATGTACACAACATATTGATAAACAGGTGTATATGTCTCACTTCTGTAATATGCATTCTTGACAGCTTATCACATTTAGTTTGAAAAGCTCTTTTAAAGTATACCTTCACATTGGAGTCACAGTGGAAATTCAAATTCCACACTTTGCACACAGCCCTGAAAACAAGATGTGTTATCTACATCATATAATGATGATCTCATCATCTATAAAGACCAGTAAAACAATGTAAATTATACTTTGGGATGTGTAATCATTAACTACTGTGTTCGGCAGATGGGAACAAAATAGTTAGGTGTGGATGAACTTACCACAACATCCACAGTATATGTGTGTCTGCATTTATTTTTAAGTCTGTGTGCATAGTCAGAAGATCATGAGTCTGTATCCTACTGTCAGCAATCTAGTCCCATATATTTTGACAGTTGTACATGCTTACACATCCATTTCATACAGTTCTTCGAACATCTTTTCCCAAACATACAGTAATGATGTCATCCACTATAAATGTACAGGAACAGTGTAAAGACAGACTTGCACTGTGGTGCTTGTGTTAAATGCTGCATTCTCTAGCTTGTGTAACTAGTTAGGTAGGAGTTATAATCTTACTGCAGTCAACTGGTGTATGTGTGTGAAGTCAGAAAGATATGAGTCTGTGTTTTATTATCAGCATTCCAGTCCCATGGAGAACAAATATTTTGACAGTCATACATGCCTACACATCCATTTCATACAGGCTCTCCCCAACATCTTCTCCCAAACATACAATGATGATGTCATCCACTATAAATTGTCCTGGAACCGTGTATAAGTCAGATTTGTGCTGCTGTGCTTGCATTAAGTACTGTGTTCTCTAGCTTGTGTAACTAGTTAGGTAAGGGTTCTGATCTTACTGCAGTCAACTGGTGTGTGTGTGTGTGTGTGTGTGTGTGTGTGTGTGTGTGTGTGTGTGTGTGTGTGTGTGTGTGTGTGTGTGTGTGTATATTCAGTTAGTTCACATTCTGGGGACCACTTTAGAACAGTATGTGAGACACTCCTACTACAATCTTCATCTCATTAGATACTGATTGTGTCTTCCACTATAAAGTGTTGTCTGACACTAGGAAAGCCATATTTGTGCTAAGTATCGTGTTCTGTAGATAGTTGGATAGTGGTTCTAGTCTCTGGTCAACTGGTATGTGTGTGTTCATTCAACAATCAGTCTGGTGACAATTTTTGAATGATGTCATCTGTATAAAGTGCAGTCTGACACTATTTAAGTCAAACGTGTACTGTGGCACTAAAGTTAAGTACTGAGTTTTCCAGCTTCTGTAACTTGATAGTTAGGGATTCTAATCTGGCAATTATACATTGAGATCTGACTCCACATCCATGTCAGACACTCCTTCCAATATATTCTTCTCATCATACAATAATGCTATCATACTTTATAAAGTACAATGTGACACTGTTAAATTCTGGCATATGTGGCGGTGCTAGTGTTACATTGTATGAAATTCAACTTCTATACCTGCACAAGTGTAATGTTCAAATCAGACCCAGTCTACTGCTTTGTGTGTGGTTGACGTTACATTATGGTCACTGTATGATCATTTGAATCTTTTCATTTCACTATCATTCAAGAGAATCTATAGCATAGCCCCATGAATCCAACATCCCCTTTTTCCCACTGGCCTGATATCCTTCCTGCAGAGGACTGTAGGATGTCTTCATCTCAAAGATGCATACATACATCATGAAGTGGAGTCCTTCCATGAGCCTCCTCAAGCCATCTTCAGACCACTGGAAGTGTGATCGCTAATTCTGTTATGATGTGGTGCAAATGTTACATATAGACAGAGGCAGTATGTAATGCAATCAAAATGCATACATATGCACATAGCCATACAATATTCCATCATATAGATATAGCAAATGTGTTTTAAATGGTATAATAATGTCTATTATTTTATGTGATGTTGGCCATTAGCCTAACAATGTCCTATGACCCTATGAACATGTCGGGTCTATGGCTAATTGTTGAACAGCACATTCATCGAACAGCTGTTTATCGAATATTAACTGTCGAAACCTCTGTTAATTGAATGGCCATAACATTGTAGTGACTTTCATCAACTGGTGATAGTTGGACAACATAAAGGAAGCATTATCAAATACTCACTTACTGGTAATGTAGGTATAGGGAAACCTGCCCTTTCCCCACTGTACTACAAACTCAGAGTTGGTATATATAATAAGTGGGGGGGTGCAGCTCCCCATATAATGAGTGTCAGGTGTTGTACAGAAGTCCCTAATGTGGCAGGTTGTGGCCGCCACACCCGAGCTAATTATATATACCAACTCTGAGCTTGCACTACAGTGGAGTGGATACGTTTTCCCACATATTCTTTTATAATGTTGGTAATTTAGGAACAATGGGAATTTTTAAAATGTTTTTGTCCTAATTATATATATTATAATATGCACATTACACAGCATTAATGTATTTTAATATTTATAGATTCTTGTATTTTAGTTTTAGTTGTAGCTTCTTAAGATTTATTGATTCATGATGTGTTTGTATGCAAGGCCACTTTAAAGTAATGGCAATGTAAAGTGAATATTGTTTTACACTACTGATTGGTTGTTACTAGTAGAGGGAGTGTGGTTAACATATAAAATGTTGTTTCTAATGGTTTTTATTGTTCTGATAAAGTTTCTGAATTAATGGAAATGAAAGTGCTTAATGATTGATTTTTTTGGATATTAAAATCGGCTTGTTGGAACATTCTTCTCCAGTGTGCTTTTTGACTTTTGTGGTTTTGGACTTTGTATTCTGTCAATGATTAACCATAGACCTGAACATGTCACATGTAAATGTTGCTGCCATACACATGTGCTATGTTGAGGTGTGGATGCATGGTAGCTCTGTAAGGGGTATTACAATCTGTGATAAGAGGTAATGCCATTTCATTACATGTTCCTTCCATAGCAGATGTAGTAATATGCCTGTTTACTGCTGACACAGGATCATACTATGTATATTGTTGACTTAGTAAGGCATGTGTTTTTGTAGTGGAGCATATCAGCTTTTTATTCAGTTCTCATTCGACCCTCATAATGGCACTTGCAGTATAGGACATGTGCATGTGTATACCTACCATCACTAAATGCTCTGTGACATACATCAATATAAAGTCATACTGATTACATGGGCTCATAAGTTTTGTGTCATCCACATGGTGTAATGCTGTGATATACACAAACACATCACTTATTCTGATTTGTTTGCAACCTTGTGGAATTCATTGTATGTCCTAATGTGGTTCCCAGCAGCATTGTGTGACTATCAGCATCTATGTCAGTAACTGTTCTACATGAGACACATTCATCTCATTTGTAATGTGTCCGTATATGGTATCAGGCCACTCACACACAGCTTTCCAATGAAAAACAGGCATAAGTTGTGCAATTTGTGTAATTATGTGACATTTGTAGAGATGTATGACTGTGTGAACAGTACCACTGTGTGGCATGTGATGAATAACCAAGAGTGTATTTGAAGGTGTTGTCACAAATCATTTTTTTTAATAAGTGTGAAATGTTAAGGGAAATATACAACTAAGCATAGAGCTGTTTGTGGATGCCAACATATATACTCAGTCAGAGAAAACAGACAATTTGCAAGATGACAGTTTGTCTCCAAATGAATTCCCTGTCCCCACTGATCATCAGCCAGTGTATACATGCAAACATTACTCATTTTATTTTATTATTTCAGGATAGTAACTCATCTGTGTATCCTCTAAGGCTAAAAACACAGAATCAATGAGCCTGGACAATATCCCAGGTTGCCTATACAATAAATTAAAACCTGATGTAGCAGACACAGTTGGATCCCTACTTAATGACAGCCTCCAGACAGCCTATGTTCTGGAAGGATGGTCTACAGCAACAGTCATCAATCCGAACAATGGGAGACTATCAACTGGGGCAGAGAATTATAGACTCAAAATCCTGACTCTCCTCATCTGTGAGGCAGACCAAAGACTCATCATTGACCTTATCAAAAAGGACACAGGTAATCTTTTGAATGTATACCTGACACATTTTGATTTGTTGAGGATACATCATGTCTGTTACATTTGGTTGACATCTTCAAGAAGGTCACCAAGAGCAAGCATGAGGAAAGGACTGTCATACCACATAACTTGATTTGGCCGAGGCATTTGACACAAATCCACACTCAGGTATTACAGAGATATTACCTCAAGTAGGCATAAAGACCTGCATTACCAAGTGGACAGCTAAATGGAACACAGACAGGAGACAGTGATGTCAAAGTGTGTGAACTCACCTCTAGCAAGACTCGCATGTCCAGGTCCATACCTCATGGTTCTGTACTATGCCTCTTTAAATCAGAGATGTCAAGACAAACTTAAACATCCTTTGTCTAACCATCTTTTTGGATGACTGAAAACTGTGGGCAATTAATGAATCCCAGAATGTTATTGATATGATATACTGCAGAAAGTATTAACACAAAGCAGAATTAGTCTGTTTTTGAAAGCAAATATACAGGCTAATACAATATAAACAGAACACCCCTATGACCAGACCAAATGTCATGTTATCTGGGTAGTCAGGTAGATAGTAAGCATGATTTCTATCATTATGTGCCCATAGTGGAGACAAATCTCTTGCATGTAGCACAACTACTGAGTATGGGCAGGGCATCAACATCAAAGGACATTATAATTCTAGTGTTCTCATCACACCATTATATCTGTATGGCTGCAGTTAACTTTGCTGAATGTGTTTTATCAAGATGATTAAATTATGTGTTTTTTTTTAATCAGTAGCAGTTGTGTTTGAATGCTAGAATTACTGATGTTAGGGGCATTGCCATTTCCTATGCTGTGAGAGGTATTCATGCATAAAGCTATATTTTTTTTGCTTTTTTTAAATTCCAAAGCTTTTAGATTTACCAAAAGTTTGGGCATTAGGGGTAGGAATAAATGCGTGTTCATGTTTGTGCATGTGTGTGTGTGTGTGTGTGTGTGTGTGTGTGTGTGTGTGTGTGTGTGTGTGTGTGTGTGTGTGTGTGTGTGTGTGTGTGTGTGTATTTGTGGATTTAAAGATTATGTGTGAGTATCTTGTCTGGTGGTATCATTAGAGAAAGATCATAAAGTAATGTGTAGGGATGGGGTTAGGGGCAGCAGCAGGGTTATGGTTAAGGATAGTATAAATAGGTAAGGTATTAATGGGGCAAAACTAATGTGGGCTACTCTACTTACCTGGTTAACCCATGATAGTTAGATAGATAGATAGATAGATAGATAGATAGATAGATAGATAGATAGATAGATAGATAGATAGATAGATAGAAAAATTAATGTATAAATAAATAAGTGCATAAACAAATAAATAAATGGTGGGATGTGCTTGTCTTGTAGCATCCAGAGCAAATGTGCTCATGCAGTGTTAATAGATTTCAATCTGTAGTTATGTCCGTTTTCTTTTTGTGAAGTCTGAAAACAAAGCATTATGCAGGTCAGGGTAGGCAATATTCTCCCTCCATTAGTGTATATGAGTTGCTTAAATGTGACATGTGCAATGGCATTTGAAGCAGGCAGTTACTAACTTTTCTCTTTCTTGGCAGAATTTCTCTAAATCTTCTCATGCCAGTCATTATTGTAAAATGGATGTCTGACCACTATGCAGCATTTACTATATTTTTGGTTGCTTTATTGTGCAAGATAATTCAGTTCTTTTATACTAATGTTTGAGAGTAGCCTTAAAATGTCAAATATTTTTTTTATTATTATTAGTTCTACAATTTGCAATGTAATGTTGTGACACAGAGGTTTAATCATAGTGAGAGTTATAGAACCAGAATTTGCTGATTATATTTAATTGGTTTCTGTTTTCACTGAAGAAGGTAAAGTTAAATTGTAAAGTTCATGTACCACTTATTTCCACCACATTAAAAATATATAATTCCAGAGTAGTCATTGTCATTCAGTATTTCTTTTTTTCACATATCTTACTTTGTTAATAATGGCTCATTTTTTAAATGTGAGAGCAATTTCTTTGAATGAATCAATAAACTGACACATAATTTCTACTTATTGTGCCAGAACTATGACTAAAACAATAGGTTTATGCAAAAACAGGGTGAAGAACATATCCAAGCTGCAGTAGTATAATTACACATTAATAGTAATAAGCAAATTTCCTTTTCATAATTAGACTATTTGGCCTGTGCTTTACTTTTGTAGAGCAATACTTTAAAGATTCTTTGTGAATTGGTGGTGACTCCATAAGATACGTAATACTGAAAAATGAATATTTTGGTAATAAAAGCAGTAATATAAATACAACAATGATATAATGCTCTTAAAATGACTAGTGAGATGAATGAATGTTTGGGTGTCTGGAGAGATAAACAAATGACCACAAATTTTTGTATCAGTTATTCTGCAGAAATAAAGAAACATCAAAAGAATCTTGTGGAACACAGCTAGGTAATTCTAGATGCCAATTAATTCCTGTTTATAGACCATCAGAATTCTTAGTGCAATGTCTGACATGTGAATATCTGAAAAGCTAACTAAAGACCATGATGTATCAAAACGTCAGACAGATTTTTTTTTCCATTTTTCTTGCAGATGGAGTGAGTACACTCTGTAAAATATGACATAAACCTTTTACATTACTCATCGCCGAACCCACTGAACTAGTATGAAGAGAGAACACAAGCTAACATCAAGAATAAATAAAATCTCACAAGAGTAAATAATTGAGTGAACCTCTGAGGCTAAATGTCCTGACATTGGCTTCCAGCAAAATACTAAAAATGAGAAAGAGACTAAAAGAAGTATGACAACTTATAGAGTAAAACAATGCATTCATTTATTTATTTGAAAATGCAGGTAATGCTCCCATCAAATCTTTACAAAAAGTATTCCATAGCTCAAAATAAAATCAATACCTTTTGAATTGTAATGGTTTTCAATTACATATTTTGGCGTCTCTGGTTATGTTATTTTCTCTTTTACAATGTCCTTGTTTTGTGGGCCATTGACACAGTGAAATATTTAAACCTACGTGTGTATTATCTTTTCAGTAGAATTCACAAATGCAGTCTTGGTGCAGTAATATCCATGCTGTTTCCTAGCATTGTGCTGCTACTCCTCCTGGACTTCAAGTGCTGAAAGAAAACTCACATTTAATAAAATGTATCAATGGAAAATGAATTCATAATCAGTTTGTATATTAAAAAAAATCATACATCCCTGAAACAAAAGTATTGTGTCATAATTAAGTGCAAACTTAAATATGAAAATGGAGAGTAAACATAATTACATGGAAGTTGTATGTTCTCTATTCAAATAAAAAATGCAGCTAAATATAAACAGGACAATAAGAAACCAGAAATGGTAATTACCACAGTGTTAATTGTTTGTATTCCCAAGATTAATTTTGTACAGCTTATTATAGTTTATAAAAAAAAAAACATGATGGAAAATGCATGCCATTGACTAGATTACATTTAAGCAGATTTGTGTCTGAGCTTTTGCTTGCATAAAGCAGTCCAACTGATAGAAATACTAAATATTGCTATATGGTATTGTAATTTGCATGTTTACTTCCTAATTAAAAGAAAATAATGCATGTAAAGTATTTTTTTTTAATATTAACAATTTCTTTAATGCTGCATTTTAACTACTTGTTAAAAAAAATCTCCAGTAATGAAATATGTTCATCTGGGTCATTGTGTAATGCTTCTGATAATTTTGTATGCAGTTGACAAAGGTCATCGTCATTAACTCCCTTTTGTCCAATTTAACATGTGGAGGAGATGTCACATCAATGTCAGTTGTGTCCAAATCATTTAGAGCTGTTGTTTGCCTTTTGTAATACTGAGAAGTAGAACTACAGTACTTGGAATGATCAGGGTGTAATAGTTACCATGGGAATAAGTAATTAGAAGTGGAGGCATTTCTATGTAATTCTCTTCTCAGGGGAGCAGTAATCTCAGAGTTAGTGCACATAATTAGCAGGGGTATGGAGGGCAAAGCCCCATCATTCAGGGGTGGGCTATAGCAGGGCAAATCCGTACCTATAAAATCACTTTAATCATAGATCAGTGACTTACACAATTCTCTGTTATGATGGTGGACTTGCTCATTATTTTTGGTAGTAGCAGGACATAAAATATTCAGTCTTCATCTTATGTTAGGTATCCGCTGACAATGTCCTGACCTACCTTCTATTTGCTTTTATTGTACTTATCAGTAGCTTTGCTTAATCCAAAAACTAAATAGAATTACAAAAGTAAGAGCTTATCAAACTGCTGTGCACCATCTTTTTGCATTATTAGTACTGTATGTTTCAGAATATGGTGAACAATTCATTTTTCTTTCTCCATTGCTTTCAAGGCCTATTTACTTACTTCTCCAGCCATCTGTCTCCAAAGCTGTCTGACTGGCTATCAATTCTTTATTCCACTGAAGCCTGCTATGACTAAACAATGTACTGCTTAAATCTGTAATAGATTCCATGCCGGACTCATTAACAACTATACAAAATATAGCTATTGTGCTGGCAACATGGTATGCCACCAACACATTAGTGTACCATTTGGTGGTAAAAGACACTAAAAACAAATAAATGGTAATATATGCTAATGACAGTAAAAAGAGTCGAAGTACATGTTAATTAACAAATCCAACATGGTGGAGCTATTCAAGAAGCAATAAAGCAATCATGTACACTCAGTGTAAGCTTTTTCCTTATACACCAAAACTCTTTTGTATACATCATGATTACATTCAGAAAAAAAGCATGTTAGGTGTTACTGCTGCTATTATTAATTTGCTGCATGTGCAACAGGCTTTAAAGCAGGCTACTGCTACTGCTGCCAGACCTTGAGCAAGAGGAAGAAGGGTGTCTAGACCCCATTTTACTTTTCAAGGACTGCATGGCACAGAAATTGCTGAGACATACAGGGTAGATAGGGAAACACTGGAGGAAATATGCAACCTCTGCTGCCCTCAACTCAGGCCCCAGGAAAATTATGGAGAACCTATCTCAGTAGAAACAAAGGCATACTTACCATTATATATACTAGCTACTTGTACTTTCCAGAGACCCACAGGGTATATATATCTATATATATATATATATATATATATATATATATATATAGATATATATATATATATATATATATATATATATATATATATATATATATACACACACACCCACACACATATATATATATATATATATATATATATATATATATATATATATATATATATATATATATGGGGTACCACAGGAATCAACCTCTAGAATATTACATCCATTTTAAATGCAATCCTACTACATGCAAGGGAGCATGTCTGTTTCCCACAAACACCAGAGGAGAAACCAAGAACCATACATGAATTCCATGCAGTAGAATACTTCCCTGAAGTATTGGGGGCTATATATTGCACACACATGGAAGTAAAAGCCCCACCTAGGAACAGATAAGGAGATACATCAACAGAAAAAGGTTTCCATTCTATAAACTGTCAGGTTGTCTGTAATGTCCAAAGGATCATCTACAATGTCTGTGCAGGTAATCCAGAAAGTTTCCATGATGCACAGATATGGCACAGCAATGAGCTGTATACCAGATAATTGTGGAAAAAATATGACATTATCAACAAAATGTATTCATTTCAACTCTTTCAGGCAGTGAAAAACAAATGTAGAATCTTAAAATAAAGTTAAATAAAACACCATTACATGTCTGCTACTGACCACTTTGTCACTATGAGATCATTTTGGGGAAGAAAACAGTTATCTCCACAGAAAATAAAAAAAAAAAATCCAAACAGTCATCTTGAACTGTAGATGAAGACTTCTCTGAACATTTAAAATACATCATCTATACTATACCACATCTTACAGACAAATATTGTAAGTTCCAGAAGCAATAATCCCTTTTGAAATAAGATTCCTAGCAGTCTTCTATGTGATGTTCAACTAACTTAAATCATATGGACAACCATAATCTGATGAAATTCTTTCAAAACTACTTTGTGTTGGAACAGCACTGCTGGCATAGTGCTGTTTGTCGTGTGACCTAAAGTTGTGAATTCTTATATGAAAGAGCTATATGACAACCTGCTCACAAAAGTGGAAGCTTAGCCCCACTCTCAAGTAACAACCCTATTATCCTGCTCCCATCTCTAACAAAACTGCTAGAAAGCACATGCTAGCAACATCTAGCTCACATTATCCTTGTACATACCCTCACTGAAGGTTAGCATGACTCTGTACTATGTATGGAATAGTCAATATATTTTTGCTGCTTCTGACTTACTATAAGCAGTGTCTATGTACATTCTCTGTTCTCCCAGGCGTATGATATTAGTGACCTCTCTCATTTGTTTAGGTATTATGTATTTATGCATTTATTTATTTATGTATTTAGTTAGTTATTTTTTTTTTCATTTGTTGAATGGGATAGAACACTGATCTAGGGAGACCATTTCCAGGTTTACCAAAGAGGGTATAGTAGTAATGAATATATCAAATATAACATGCTACATACGGTTCCCTATTAGAACCGTGAAGATCCACTTACACAAATACGGAAATGTCGACATGTATTCAGTGAACTGCAAAAACACCGATCATCCTGAAGCGCGAAATTCGAAATGTCAAATCGTCATAGTTGGCCCTTCTGCGGTATAGCTCCTTAAGGTAAGTGTGCGATAGTTACGGACCTTAGGGTTAGAGTGCGGGTTAAGGTAAGTGCATAGATAGTAATGAATGCAAGGTTTAGTGTAAGGTTAGAAGTAGGGTTTTGTTTAGTGCATGTATGTGGTTTATTTATTTTGCTTGGGTAGGTAGTATGTAGCAGGCGGTGGGGTTGGCCAACTATGACGATTCGAAATTTTGAATTTTGCAGTTTAGGGCATTCGGTGTTTTCACGGTTTGTGCAATATGTGTTGCTGTTTTCGTATTCACTGACAAGGTCTTTCATGCTTATAATATAGACCCCTACATACAACTTTTCAGTTACATAAAACTTTGCCACAGATATACAATCAAGGTGTCGCAAAGTAAAAAGCTTTCAATATGCATATTGCACCCTGTACAATTACAAATCAAGACATATTTACAATATCTACAATATATATTGTGTGTGAAGACGGAGAGGTAAATAAATTGAAGTGAAGGTAAAAGTGCGGATTTGTTATAGGTTTTACATAAAAATAACTGTGAAGGAAGTGAGAGGAGTGACACCTTCTTAATTAAGACGTGACTACTGTATTTAGTGTGTGTAAGGTGAGAAGAGAAGTGTACGTTACATTGCACTTCAATTACTGTAGCCCAGACAGCACATTCTCCTTTAACGCATGCAACTGCAAATATTGGCCAAATAGAATGATTTAAAGGCTTATTAACCAGATGGTAAATGTTTCACTTAATACAAATGATTTTTCAGCTTGCCAAAATAACTTGTGATATGTCACAAGGATCTCTTTAGGACTTCTCCATTTTATGATATATATATGAATAACTTGTCATTGACATATACTGGAATGACTCTCTTTTGATAGACAGATTATTAACCTTTCCCATGAACTCTTGAAAATTTGCATAAGGCATATTTGTCAAAAAAGGTTGTGCCTCCACTTTAATGTGAATAGAATTAAACAAGTATATCTATTTTTGAAGTGTTGCAACTTTAGACCAGTATATGATGGGAATATATAGAAAGAAATAGCATAGCTTTGCATCTTATTGGATCTTGATCTAAAACTAGAACAGCATACCCAGTCCAAAGTATCCAAAGCAAGCAAAATGCTAGGTGCTCAGTTCAGAAGAAATTTAAGCACTGGAGAGTTGATGATAGAAGGCAGTTGCAGTGACATCACTGACGATGGACTGGATAGGTATCCAGTTTAGAAACACTCACAGTTCTTCAGGCAAATATGCATTGATATGTATGTAACAATATACAGTAATGAAAACTATGTGTGCATATGTCTTAAGAATTAATTTAATAAAGATGTTTAAAAAAGTGTTATGACATTAAAATGACATGTCAGAAATGTACAACAGAATTAGACTGTATACAATATTATGTAGAAATCTATGCAAGTACATTGACATGATAGTATATAGCATCCAAACTATGTTTTGCAACTGGGAACAATAAAGTTAATCAGGATTTTATAAAATCACATCAGAATGGTGATAAAACATTATGATTGCATGCAGTCTAAACAAGCACCCAAGCTATAAACAAGCAAAAGTCGTTCCAGCAGTTTAAAAACAACATTAATTTAACTACTATTTTTTTTTATGTTTCCTGGTGGAATTATAAATACCACTACTCAGATTTGGATATAGAAATGACTATTAACTCTAATGGTTTTAGATCTGAGATATTTAGAAATGCAGCTTTTGTAAATAAGCTATTGCATGCTTCCAGTTGTCATCCTAGTTATACGAAACAGAATATATTGAAAGGTCAGTTGATTAGAGCTTGGCATCTTGCTTTAGATCAAGATTATTTGTAATTGAATTAGAACTTTTTTAAAAAAGATATTTTGTGAATGTGAATTTAATTCTAACTTAATTTATAGTTAACCTGCAGAGCTTTAACCAACTCATCCAGTCACCCACTAGATTTAATAAATCAACTAAAAAACACTCCACTCTAGACTGCATGTTAACAAATAGGCCAGCCCACTGTATCTACTCTGGCTGTCTCCCAGCTAGTCTCAGTGATCACTTCACAACTTTTACTATCAGAAATAGAACTAATCCATCCAAACATATCACATATATACAAATAAGAAACAGAAAACATCTGAATCTCAGCAACCTTATAAATATACTCAAACAGTGTGACTGGTCACCAGTGAAAGAACTTCCCTTACAGGAAGCTATCGAGTATTTCAACTCTACCTTCCTTGCCATACTACATTCTCTAGTCCCCAGCAGAGTTATATGTGTTAAATCTAACTATGTGCCATGGTTAACTAAGGAAACACAATCGCTGCTTAAATTTAGAGATAAGACCTGGGCAACTTGGAATAAAACAAGGTCACAAACCACTCTGCAAACTTACTGTGAACTTAGAAATAAAGCAAAAAAACAAATTAAACAGGACAAAATAAATTACTACTCTGAAATCCAAATTAAGCACCGTAATAATCCATAAAAATTCTGGACAGTTATAAATAATATACTTCTTCCAGGCAAAGGCAGCACACCCCCTCCTACCACTACTAATACCTCAGAAAATACTGCTACTCAGTTTAATAGATACTTTACTGAAACCATCTTAGCACTGTCAAACAAACAAATCCCCTCATCCAATAAAACTCCTACTACCTCTCCCAACATTAACTCAACCTTCTCCCTGCAACCAGTAGCCATTGGCACAATCAAAAAACTTCTAAAAAAATTAAAACCTACTACACTAGCTGCAGACAACTTACCTTCTGAGTATCTAAAGCTACCAGCAGACAGAATAGCCTATCCTATATCAATACTAATCAACAGGTTCATAGCAGAACAGTGCATCCCTCTCATTTGGAAAACCTCTTACATTATACCCCTACATAAAGATGCCTCTTCAACCAATTTCTCTAACTATTGCCCAATCTCAATATTATCACCACTGTCTAAAATTCTAGAGAGGGTCGTTCATATGCAAGTTACTGAATACCTGCAAGCTAACAAGCTGCTAACACTCAACACAGCTTTAGATGTCATTTACTAACCCTGTCAACTATCACAGGAACTATAACAACTACATATCCTCTATCTTCCTTGACCTATCAAAAGCCTTTGAAATGGTTTCTTATTCTAAACTTCTAAATGCCCTGTCTGATTGAAATGTTTGTAACTCTATACTCTTGCTTGGTTCCAAGATTACCTTACTGGACTACAACAAGATGTTTCTTGGCAACAGACCCTATCACCCCTTTTGCCAATAACCCTAGGTGTCCCTCAAGGCTCCATCTTAGGTCCACTTCTATTCTCAATATTTACAAACAACCTAAATTTGTCAATACCAGAAACTTCACTCATCCAATATGCAGATGACTCAATGGTGATGTGTGCTGCTCCCTTACTTCAGGAACTCCAGAATCTAACACAAGAATCCTTTCTTGCAGTTGAATCTTGTCTCACAAATTTTCATTTAATATTAAACCCTAAAAAAACAAAGTTATGATCTTCCATCTTACTAAATTTGTCTCTCCCCTAACACATTTAACATTTTTTCACTAAATAACACCATCATTTCACCATCCCCCCATACCTAACTATTAGGAGTTGAAATTGACTGCAAACTTAAATTTGACATTCACATATCCCATACTGTGAAAAAAGTACATAAAAAGCTTGGAACCTTATACAGGAATAAACACTATTTCACTACAAATACTAGGATTGCCATCACACAAACCCATTTCATCTCCACACTGCTATACGCAACTCCTATACTCAAAAAACTACAAAAATCAGAGGTACAAAAACTTGAATCCTGTTGTAACAAAATAGCCAGATATGCTACAAGCTTACCAGTCAGAACCCACCATGGCCTTGCATTCAAGCAACTTAGCTGATTAGAGATCCCCCAACTTCTTCTCTATATTCAGTTAACCATGGCCCATAAAATCCTTTTTGAACCAGAGAAAACACCTGCACTATAAACATTACTTCAACCCTATACCACAAACAGAACCTTATGCTCCTCTAACAAACATCACATAAAAATCAGTGCATCCAAAAATCAAGCTGGAGACTCCCTGTTCTCAAATTATATAGGAAAAATCTGGAATATACTTCCAGATAACATAACTACTATTGCATCCCTAGGCAAATTTAAAAACACTCGAAAAACTCACCTACTAAACAAATGGCTGCATCCTTGCTCTACCTCTGACTAACATCTCTCTCTCTCTCTGTCTCTGACCTTCTACATCCTCTGGGTATCCTATAATTCTTCTAACTTCACCACTTCTCACTGCCTATTCTTACTTCTGCTGTACTCTGGAAATAATCATTCTCTCAGTACTAAATCACTGATGTGGAGAAATAATATCTCTGCCTTCTCTATGGGATCTATTTGAAAATATTTGTAATTATGGAATGTTCACTTGAAACTATGACGTGCTTGTTTCTATTGCATTGCAATGTTTTTTTACACTAACTTGCACATTTTTTGTGACTACCTATTCAATAGTCTTTTAATGTGCAATAACTAAGTTAGCCTAAATTAGTATCTTTCTTATCATGTTTGCATACTATGTATTTTACTATTTCTGTATGTTCAATGTGGAACTTTTCTCCCCGGGCCTCCCCTGAAAAAGGACATGTGGCCAGTCGGACTTTCTTGGTAAATAAATGTAAAATAAAAAAAATAAATAAAAATATGAAGTATTAATTATCAGGAATGATGTATACAAACTAATTTTATCCAATTCAGTTAATCAAGTTTTGAGTCAAAAAACACAAAGATAATAATGGTGAGTTTAAAAAAAATCATTGCTAATAACTAGAAATTAGTTTTGGGGAAAATGGACCTGACTAAAGCTTTAACTTTGCTGTTTTCTTTTATTTATAAAGTTGATTGCAATATTAAGAATTTCCCTTGATACCAGACCCTCTATTTTTAAAGGGTTCCTATCCTCAAAAAGGAAAAAGTACCTTTTTCTGTAATGGTTGATTTGTATGTTGGATTACTGGCAACTCTTTTGGTGCACATACTTGAACATAATACTGAAGGGGTCATTTGGAGAAATGTTACATTTTGATGTTTGTGCATAGTTGCTGAAACTACTGAATGGCTCACTTAAGTAAATGTTTCGTTTTGGTGCACATACTTGGACATACTCCTGAAGGGACCATTGGGAGAAATGGTTCATTTTAAGGCTTGTGCATAGTTGGTCAAACTACTGAAGGGATCACTGGGGAAGATGCTTCATAGGTTCATAGGTTCATAGGTAAGTACTAGGCTATCTGCCTGAGGGCATTTTTAAGCCTAGCCAGTGTGTATCGGCTTTCGCCGCCCCATTGATTAATTAATTGAGCCTCTGTCAAGCAGAGCAAATGAAGTGATCCCATGGGTGTATTTCCTGTTACCCATCCACTAGTCAAGGCTTGTATTGAAGAGTGTTAGTGAGGGGCTCTCCCTAATGTAGTTAGGAATTTTGTTCCAAAGCATGGGGAGTCTCTGTGACAGGGATCTATCCCTCCAGCATGTTCTATTTATTGTTGTGGTGAGGTTTAGCTCACTAGAGCGCATGGCTTGCAGTGACTTGGATTTCTTTAGGTGGTGCATGTCCCTCAATTCTGAGTTGGACATGGCTTCATAAATCAGGCAGAGATCACCTCTGAGTAAGTGATATGCCACTGAGTACAGCCAGAGTTTTTTCAGTCGGGCTGCATAGGGCATATGTTTGAGGCAAGTAATCCTCTTGGTGAGGTGCTTTTGTGGTCTTTCTAGCTGTTGGAAGTGTCTTGTGAGGTACATCCCAAATGGGGCATTATACTGTATGATGGGTCTGATGAGTGATGAGTAGAGGGGCACTATAACCTCTTTATTTCTAGATGCGAACCCCTTAGTAATTAGACTGGCCACATAGAAGGATTTCCTAAATACTTTGGCAATATGATTGTCAAAGGAGAGATTACTATCTACCTGGGTCCCCAGATCTCTTATTACCTCTTCTGTATTAAGGGGGCTGCCACCTATGTGATAATTCGTGGGTGTTTTGTTTTTCCCAAACTGGATGACTATGCATTTTTTGGCATTTGGCTTGAGGCCATGACTTTGTCACCAGGTGTCTGTTTCAGTAAGGCCTTTTTGAAGGATGTCCGTGTCAGCCAGAGAGTCAATTATGGCTCCCAGTTTGCATTCATCGGCAAATTTTGTTAGCCATAGTCCTCCTGTGTTTGCCTGTACTTCTGAGAAATATATGCCAAACAGCAGGGGTCCCAGAACTGAGCCCTGTGAGACACCACTTGTGACTGTTTAGAGTCGGACCCGGAGCCCGTTATTCTTACTGTGTGAGTTCTGTCTGTAAGCCAGTTGGCAACCCATCTTGTGACGTAGGGGTTTATGTTCAGGCTGGTGAGTTTTTCTATAATACCTGAGTGAGGAATGGTGTTAAACACCTTGGTGAGATCATGGTAGGGTGTGTGAACCACCTTTCCCTCATCTATAGGTCCATAGGTTCATAGGTAAGTACTAGGCTACCTGCCCGAAGGCATTTATAAGCCTAGCCAGAATGTGTTGTCTTTTGCTGCCCGCTTAGATTAGTTCCCTATGTGTCTGTTCAGCAGAGACACTAAAGTGATCCCCGAGGTAAACGTTCTGTTTCCCATCCACTCGTCAAGATTTCTTTTGAAGAGTGTTAGCGGGGATCTCTGCCTGATGTAGACTGGGATCTTGTTCCAAAGCATGGGAAGTCTCTGGGACAGGAATCTATCCCTCCAGAACATCCTATTTATTGTTGTGGTGAGGTTTAGATCACTAGAGTGTGTGGCTCGTGGGGATAAGGTTTTCTTTAGGTGGAGCATGTCCAACATTTCTGGGTTGGACATGGTCTTGTATGTCAGGCAGAGATCACCTCTGAGTAGGCGGTATGCAACCAAGTACAGGTGTAATTTCTTCAGTTGAGCTGCATATGGCATCTTTTTGAGGCCAGTGAACCTCTTGGTGAGGTACTTCTGTAGTCTTTCCAGCTGTTGCAGGTGTCTTGTAAGGTACATTCCCAAATGGGGCATTGTACTCTATGATGGGTCTGATGAGTGATGAGTAGAGGGGTACAATGACCTCTTTTGATCTGGATGTGAACCCTTTTGTGATTAGGTGGGCCACGTAGAAGAATTTTCTAACCACTTTGGCAATGTGATTATCAAAGTTGAGATTACATCTTCCGTATTTAGGGGACTACCACCTAAGTGATAGTTTGAGTGTACTTTGTTTTTTTCAAAGTGCACTTTTTAGCATTTAGCTTGAGGCCATGATTTTGACACCAGGTACCCATCTCAGTGAGACCCTTTTGGAGGATGTCTGTGTCAGCCGGAAAGTCAATTATAGCCCCTAGTTTGCAGTCTTCTGCGAACTTGGTCAGCCATAGTCCTCCTGTGCTTGCCTGTAACTCTGAGAAGTATTATAAACAAGCTCACCAGCCTGAACATAAACCCCTATGTCACAAGATCGGCTGCCAACTGGCTCACGGACAGAACCCACATGGTGAGAGCTGCAGGAGCTAGGTCCGACTCTAAATTGGTTACAAGTGGAGTTCCCCAGGGCTCAGTCCTAGGAGCCCTCCTGTTTGGCATATACTTCTCAAAGGTACAGGCGAGCACAGGAGGACTATGGCTGACCAAGTTCGCAGAAGACTGCAAACTAGGGGCTATAAAATACCAGAATGGGGAATGGTGTCGAAGGCCTTTCCATGGTCTAGGTAGGCTGTGTGTACCACCTTTCCCTCATCTATAGCCTTGGTAATGGTCTCAAAGAAGTCCACCAGGTTGCCCTTAACAAAGCCGAACTGGGTAGGGTCCAGTGTTTGGTGGTTCCCAATGTCTCTGTTAATGAGTTCCATGATGATGCACTCCATAGCCTTGCAGACCAAGCTAGTCAGGCATATAGGGCGATAGTTCCTGGGGTCTGTTGTGGCACCAACTTTGTGGAGTGGAATGACAGCTGCTGTGCGCTCCTCTATGTGTACATAGCCTGTGGAGAGGCAGAGTTTGAACAGTGTGTTTAGGTGAGGGGTTAGTTTGTCTTTGAGCTCATGTAGGACGCAGCCTGGGACACCATCCGGTCCCATTGATGCTGTGTTTTTGGCTTTGGAGAGGGTTGTTTTAACCTGCGTGTCTGTGATTTCAGGGACTCTACATTCTTCTGGTATGGTTATGGGCCCTCTTGGGGGTGAGAGGGGGGTAAAGTTTGCGCTGAACCTGTTTGCCAGGATGTTGGTGATATCGGTTGGTTCAGTGTATTTTTTGCCATTCTGCACTGACTCCCAGCAGATCTGAGCATTGCCACTTAGATTCTTGACATAGCTAAAGAATTCCCTGTGGTTATCTTTGGAGTCCTTGGCAATTTTTCTTTCAAAGCTCGCCTTGGATGATTTTATGAGGGATCACAGTTTCTTGCTGATACTGATCAGGGATGTCTTCCCTTCTTGGGATTTTACTCTTTTCTGTACTAGTTTCCTCCTTCTATTGTATAGCTTGTTTATGGCAGGAGTCCACCAGACTGGTTTCCTTTTCTTGGAGGAGTGAGTCTTGGTTTTGCTTGGGATGGCATGATCCATGCATTCTTGTAGGTGCCCGTAGAATGCCTTAGTAAAGAATTTTGCAGCTTGGACAGTATTATCCTTCAGCATGGGGGCTTTGAAACTTTCCACCTTGGTCTTAAGTAATGTAAAGTTTACTTTTGAAAAGTTTTTCACGGTGGTTTTCTTGTCCAGTGGTGGGGGCAGAATATGGATATCCAAAGTGATTTATTTATGGTCAGATCTAGCCAGCGAAGGTTTGACCTCCAGTGTGGAAAACCGGTCTCCCATGTTGGTGATGACCGGGTCCAATATGTTGTCACCTCTAGTGGGAGTGTTGATCAGATGAACCAGGGCATTTGAGTTTATAAATTCTAGGAAATGTTGGGCAAGGGAGTTAGTACTTGAGTAGTTCTCCCAGTTAATGTTTGGATAATTGAAATCACCCAATATTAGGGCATTTGGAAGGACCTTTATGTTTCCCAGTGTTTCCAGGAACGTGGAATGGGTGTCCTGGGACATGGTGGGTGATCTGTAGGAAGCTACAATTTGAATTGCTGTTTTGCTCATTGTTAGTTGCATGTGGATGATCTCTGAAGCATCGTGCTGTGCCACTAACCTGGAGGTGTGGGTATCCTTGATGAATATGGATACGCCCCCACCTTTTGTATTTTGGTTTGGGTTCTGTGGCCAAAATGTATGGTATGAGTTGTAGCCTGGTAGTGCTGGGGTGCTCTCTGCAGCCTTAAACCAGGTTTCTGTTACTGCACATATATCGATTTTCTCCATACTGAAGAGTGCCTTGAGTGCATGCATTTTGAGGTTCAGACTTCTGGCAATGAGTAGCACTACCCTCAGTTTTTTGTTACTTGTGCTATTTATGATGGTGGGTTTGTCTTTTGACTCTTGCCTAAAAAAGGCACTATGGGGGTGGCAAGAGCCTTCACCAGTATTTGAAAGCCTAAGGGTGAAAGGTGCAAGCCATCTCTAGCGAAGAACCATGGCTTGTTTTGCATATCATCCCGGGTGGACAGACACTGAATCCCCTTTGAATGACACCAGAAACGTAGTCAATTGTTGAAATTGAGAATTTTTTTCTTTATACCGTAGTATCATTCTTGGTGAGGGCAGGATGCTACTCAGGTTCAGGTTCATACCACCCTGGGCTACATGATCAGAGAGCTCTTCCATGTCTCTTTTCATGTAGTCCAGAGAGGTATGGCTCAGGTCATTCACACCAACATGGACAATGACAGAGTCATATTTGTACTTGTTCTGTACTGACCTGAGTGCTTGTGTTATGTGGCGGATCCTGGCGCTCAACAGGTAGCTAACAGTAATCTTCTACTTATTCACCCTAGTGAGTGGGACATCAGTGTGCCTGACTATAGTCACCAATTACTAGTATGTTGGGTATGTTATTTTGCCTTAAGGGCTGTGATTGCATGGCACACTGGTTTTGTGAAGTACGTGTTTCATGGTTTGTGTTGGGGGGTGGAGGTTGCTTGGATGTTTGCTTTGGAGGTATCTGTTGGTTTTTCAGATTTTTATTTAGAGCCTCCGAGTATGTTTTCATGTATTTATGTGTGTTTCTTTCCAGTGCTGCTTTAATGGGTTTATGTGAGACTGGTGGTGTGATGCAAGAATTTCCCTTCTCCTCTTGACTGTCTGATCCAGTCTTGGGTTGAGAGAGCTTAGCCTCCAGTTTGGCTGTATAATTGCATCTCTCGCATGTATTAGTGTTTGTTGGTAGGAGGAGGAGGGGGTTGTCTGTGAACATGACGCAGTTGTAGCATTGCCTCAAAATGCCCAGATTCACCAGTTGGACTGGAGAGTACACCTGAAACTGCCCTTTGGATATGCCTGGATAGGTACAGTGAATTTGTACTGGAGAGTACACCTGAAACTGCCCTTTGGATATGCCTGGATAGGTATAGTGAAATGTATTATTGGATGGCTGGTAAGGTCGAATAGAGAGCCTTGTCCTTCTGTACAGTACAGGAGGGTCTAATGCTACGGTTTATAAGTGCTTGCTATAGGTTTTGAGCAAGTGCCAGGCTGAGAAATGAGTGGCTTGAGTGCTTAAGTTGAAAGTTTGTCTAGTTCCAAAGGAAAAATTGAAGAGGAGACTTTGTGGAGCCGGAAATAGTTTTACCATAGCTAACCGGCGTTGCCCAGTACGCAAAACTGGCCAAATACGGTATTTATAGCAGGGAAATGAAAGACATAGAAATTAGCCCACAATGGCCAATAAACTACTAATGTCTGGGCTGAAACTACTCCTCCAGGGACAGACAGGTTTCTCAAAGCTCCTCTCTCTCACAGGTGAACAGAGACCTGAGTCTGGTCTATGCTACAGCAACAAGCTGCACCTATTTCAGAAAGAAACAGTTCAAAAAAGCAGGCACAATAAGCCTGTGACCAGATATTCCCAGCTCAGAAGGGTAGACTCCAGCCTCTCCTCCCACAAGAGTGCAGACCACAAACCTTCTTAGTGTAGAATAACTGGCCTGAAGCCCAAGTGCTTAAGCCAGAACTAATACACTTTTAGAATAGCAGACACTGGGCCTTCAATCAGCAATTCCCAGCTTAGAAGTATGTAAGCTACCTGTTCTGCCACAACAGTGCAGACCACAAATGTTCTTAATGTAAAACAGCCTGTATGAAGCCCAAGTGTTTAAACCAAAAGACTTAGAATAACAGTTACAATTTAATCAGGCTATTACCAAGCAGTAATAAATGCAGCAGAATAAATAAAATGTAGTACTTTTAAAAAATCAAAATAAAGTAGAAGGAAAGACAAATACAGTACAAGCAAATTAATTTGTTTTGGGCCTTCTCAAATCTACTCTCTTTATTAAGGAGAGTGAAAACTAGCCTCAGAATATGATCTCACTGTACTTGGCTAAGTGAACAAATGAGATGGACCCAGGAGGAGTGTTCTAATACAGACTTACGGGTGGGGGGGCAATTCCAGAGCCAGCAACACTAATACCAACACAAGAACAGGGAGGGAGGGTAGGAAACTAACTGCAGAGAGACACAGAGCATACTGTTCAGAAACACACAATTAGGAAACAGAAAAAATGAAAATACAGTACTTTTAAAACTGTAAGTTTGTACTTAACAAAGACTAAAATACACTACTGCAAGTTTTACTTAACTTCAGCTTCTAATGCAGATGTTTGCAGCCAAGCAAGTCTCTCAGGAGTTGAGCATAAAAAATGCTATGGCCTTGGTGACTGTCTCGAAGAAGTCAACCAGGTTTAGTAGGCATGATCTGTCCTTAACAAAGCCAAACTGGGTCGGGTCAAGTGTTTGGAGGTTCCCAATGTCTTTGTTAATGAGTTCCATGATGATGTGCTCCATAGCCTTGCAGACCAGGCTAGTCAGGCTTATGGGGCGATAGTTACCAGGGTCAGTTGTGGCCCCTCCTTTGTGGAGCAGAATAACGGTTGCTGTGCACCATTCTATGGGCATGTAGCCTGTGGAGAGGCTGAGATTGAACAGCGTGTTTAGGTGGAGGGTTAGTTTGTTCTGTAGTTCATGCAAGACGCAGCCTGGGACACCATCTGGCCCCACTGATGCTGTGTTTTTGGCTTTTGAAAGGGCTGTTTTCACCTGTGCTTCTGTGATTTCCAGGACACTACACTTTTCCGGTATTGTTGTAGGCCCTTTTGAAGGTGAGAGGGAGGTGAAGTTTGCACTGAATCTATCTGCCAGGATATCGGCAATATTAGTAGGTTCAGTATATTTTGTGCTATTTTGCACTAGCTCAGAGCATATCTGCAAGTTGCCACTTAGATTCCTGACATAGCTAAAGAAGGCTTTGTGGTTATCTTTCGAATCCTTGGCTATTTTTCTTTTGAAGTTAGCCTTGGATGATTTTATGAGGGACCTTAGTTTCTTACTAATACTGGTCAGGGATGTCTTTCCTTCTTGGGATTTCCTTTTTTTCTGAACTAGTTTCCTACTTCTGTTGCATAACTTGTTTATGGCAGGGGTCCACCAGACTGGTTTCCTTCTCTTAGGGGAGTGAGTCTTGGTCTTGCTAGGGATGGCATGATCCATGCATTTTTGTAGGTGCTCATAGAGTGCAATTGTAAAGGATTCTGCATCTTTGGCAGTGTTATCCTTTAGCATGGAAGCTGTGAAACTTACCACCTCTGCCTTAAGTAAGGCAAAGTTTGCTTTAGAAAAGTTTTTCATTGTGGTTTCCTTGGTTGGGGGTGGTGGTGGGGTGTGGACATCCAGGCTGATTAGTTTATGGTCTGATCTAACCAGTGACGGGTTGACCTCTGGTACAGAACACCTGTCGCCCATGTTGGTGATGACCAGGTCCAATATGTTGTGGCCTCTGGTGGGGGAGTTTACCAGCTGATCCAGGGTATTTGAGTAGATAAATTCCAGGAAGTGCTGAGTGTGGGAGTTTCTACTCAAGTAGTTTTCCCAGTTAATGGTAGGGTAATTGAAATCGCCCAATATCAGGGTGTTCGGTAGGACCTTCATGTTTTCCAGTGTCTCCAGAAAGATAGAGTGGTGGCCTTGGGTCATGGAGGAGCTGGCCACAATTTGCATTCCAGATTTTCCAGATGTTAGTTGCACATGGATGATCTCAGAGGTATCATGCTGCGCCACTAACCTGGAGGTGTGAGTATCCTTGATGAATATGGATACACCCCCTACTTTTGTGTTTCGGTCCGTGTTCTGTGGCCGAAATGTGTGGTATGAGTTGTAGCCCAGTAGTGCTGGAGTGCTCTCTGGAGCCTTGAACCAGGTTTCAGTTACTGCACAGATGTCGACGTTCTCCATATTTAGGAGTATTTCGAGTGCATGCATTTTGAGATTTAAAATCCTTGTGTTGAATAGCATAACCCTTATTTTTTTACTTGTGCTGTTTATGGTGGTGGGTTTGAATGTTGAGCCTTGCCTAAAAAAGGCACTATGGGGGCAGCAAGAGCCTTGGCCAGTATTCAAAAGCCAAGGGGTGACAGTTGCAAGCTGTCTCTTGTGAAGCAATGCGGCTTGATGAGCATGTCATTCCAGGCTGACAGACATTGGATCCCCTTTGAAAGACACCAGAAGCTTAGCCAATTGTTGAAATTGATCATTTTTCTTTATACTGAGGTATCATTCTTGCTGAGGGCAAGATGCTGCTCAGGGTCATTCATTTTATTGCTTGTGCATACTTGATGAAACTAGTGAAGGGATCACTTAAGGAAATGTTTCATTTTTGGTGCACATTTTGGACATACTACTGAAGGCACCATTGGAGAAATGCTTCATTTTAATGCTTGTGCATAGCTGGTCAAACTACTGAAGGGATCACTGGGGAAAACACTTCATTTTATTGCTTGTGCATACTTGGCAAAACTAGTGAAGGGATCACTTAAGGAAATGTTTCATTTTGGTGCACATACTTGGACATACTAAAGGGTTTGGTGGGAGAAATGTTTCATTTTGGTACTTGGACATACTACTGAAGGGATCACTGGTAGAAATGTTTAATTTTAGTACTTATCTATACTTAAACATACTACGGAAGGGATCACTGGAGGAAATGTTTAATTTTGGTACACATACCTGGACATTCCACTGAAGGGATCAGTGGGGGAAATGTTTCATTTTGGTGCTTGTGCATACTTGGACATACTATTGAAGGGATTGTTGGGAGAAATGCTTTATTTTCATGCTTGTGCATACTTGGTAAAACTACTGAAGGGATTACTGGAGGAACTGTTTCATTTTGGAGCATATACTCGAACATACTACTAAAGGGATTGGTGGGGAAATGTTTCATTTTGGTGCTTGTGCATACTTGGACATACTACTGAAGGGATTGCTTGATAAAGTGTTTCATTTTGGTGTCAATGAAGTGCTTATGCATACATGGTCAGATTGCTGAAGTGATTCCTGTGCAAAATAATTTAGTTTTGTGTCATTTTAGTGGTAGTGTATTCTTGGACAAACTACCTGAAGTGATGACTTGGGCAATTTTTTGGATTGATATCAAAGGCAAAGCATTACTTTTAACAACAGATGTGCACAGAGATGGATACTGAAATATCAGTCTCAAGAAGACCTCATTAGTGTACACCACATTACAAAATTTCTTATTTGCATCTCAATATACTTAAAGCATTTCACATTAGCGTAAATTAAATCTCTGAATTTCACCTTTGCTACAATCATTTGTAATCATCAGGGGCACCCCTATCACTTTTGTACAAATTAATACTGGCCTAAGATCCCAAACATAGTCAGGTCTTGTTTTTTTATAGTTGTAAATGCATTTGGAGCACTTAGTATTCTTAGGATAAAATACATGTTCATATATTGTTTTTATTGTATCTCTATATATTGTCTTTATTACATCACTTATATTTGATGAAACAAATATTTTTATTGCCTTTATTTTCTTATGGATTAATACTAATCACATGATACATATTGCCTTCTATTTCTGATGTGTTTTTCATGTTTCACTTGGTAGAACTTTATTGTTCATTTTTTAACACTTGATTCTGTTTGAAGTCTTATTTAAAGTGTTGATTCATTGTGTAAATCATCTGAAGAAGTCTGTATTATTTTTGATTAAAGCATTCATTAAAAATGTTATTTCCGTTATTGTGTTTTTGCATTTTATTTATATTTTCAATTACCATTTTTTGTTGTTCTAAAGGATATTACATAATATACTAAGTTGCTCTGATAATATGGAGCATCCGCAGTGCATTTTACACTTGTGAAATAATACAGATGGTTAGGATTTTATGGCATGTTAGAACGGTGATTAAATATTATGGTTGCATGCCATCTAAATTAGCACCCTAACACTGCAAACAAGAATAGCACATAACAAATCCCTTATAAAAAAGGAGAAAACAGTTAACAGAAGTGATAGTGGTTTACAGAAGGTAAAACTAAACAGATGGTGGTATATGTACTGTAATTTGACATAGCCATTCATACGTAGGACATAAGTACATTATGAAATCAACTTTAACTGCATAAATTTGAATCTAGATTAGTAACTAAAAAGGCAAGAGAGGGTGAAAAAGATGCATATGCCATGGAATAAGATAGCTGGTGATTCTATACCATGAGCATTTATTGTATGCTTACAGGTGTGACTTGGGATTTCTTTTGAATGCTATCATACTGTCATAGCGCTTTATGTCAACAGGCGTGTCGTTTCAATGTCTTTATGTTATTTGTAATTTAAAAGAAGGTCTAACAAGCTGGATTTGATATGAGGTTCTGAGGATGTTGGCTTGGTGCCTTTGAAACAGTACTGCTTTTGGTGTGTAGGGGCAGTAGCTCCAGTTGATTAATCTGTATGTGATGGAATTCAGCAACAGTGTTGCTCTAGCTTGCACTTGGTGCCAGTTGCATTTCGCTATGATAATGCCACAATGTTCTCTATTATTATTGCTATGATGTTCTGTACTATGTCCAAAGTGAAAAAAATAAGGATTTTATTCCCAGTAGTTTGACCAATGCTATATTGTGTTAAAGTGACAGGAATATCATATTCTAGCATATGAATTAGTACACTGATTACAATGACCCTTCTGGCTTCTGGCATAAGTAAGTTAGAGATTCAGTAGGAGACTTTCAGTTGTGGAAAAAAATATTTGTAATTATGTCTGTGTGAGGGGTAAATGACAGATTACAGTCTAATGTAAGGTCTAAGTATCTCAGTGAAAACATAAGTGTCAGTACTGTGCTGAGTGGGAGTTGGATCAGAGATAATAATGTTGCTAGCATTTTTAAGGTGCATTGTGGTACTAAATAGCTTGATATTAGTTTTGGGGGTGTTTATAACTAACCAGTTAGAAGTTGTTCAGTTACATAGTGTTAGAGAAATATGTTTTTAAATGCATAAAATATTAGTCCTAAAAAGCAAAGTAGTTTATAATGCATTTTATTCTATTAAATCATATAACAAACGGAATAAATTCATGTGTAAATTCAAAAGCTTCTGAAACTGCAGTGTGCTGTGACCTCCTGACCCTAGCATGCCAGCTCAGCCTGCTTCATGTGTTTTGCTTTTGTTAAAATAATAAACTGCTGGGTCAGGAAAAACTAAATGTGCGAAATAAATGTTTTTCTGGTTGCTGAATCTGTCCTTGAGAAATAGAAACATAACCAGAGACGAAGATAAAACAGTGAACAGAGAAGTAAATCAAAAAGACTGAATCTGCTATTGTGAGACTGAATCTTCCATTATGTTCGAGCTGGTAGCAGACCTTGAAGAAAAAGATACTTTACATAAAGACGTTGTGCTTGACCAAATGGTCAGAAAGACTGTTTCTAACAAACAAAGAACTTTTGAAAAATATGCTTGACTAGCATATTAATCATAAAAACAACTGTAAGACTAAATGATGTAATTACCCTGTGATCTGAAACGTCAACAAGGTAGAAACAACTTGAATGTTAAACCTATATAAACTTTATAACTTCCTGTATTTAGTTAGATGAAATTCTGTATTAGTACAGGGTTCCCTCTCCTGTGTGCACAGTAAATGGATTCTTTGAAACTGAGCCTCCTGTGTCTATGAATTTATATTTATTTATAAAAATGTACTAAATATATTTAACATTTTGGTCCTTCGAGCCGGATAAATTCCCTCAGACAGCTGCAGATCAGAGACTACCAGTGGTCGTATACTGCGCAGGAGAAGTTACCAATACAGTTCTTCTTGAGTGAGAAAGACCTCCAACTGAATTGTCGTTTAAAGAGGCTGGCCACTTTTCTGATCTGGGGCCGAAGAGAGGACATTTAGAACCAGTGCGAGGCCAGGAGGCTCAGGTAAAAATAAATTACCTTCTTTTCTGTTTTAGATCAGGGACTAGGTTACAGTAAATATTATTGTTAAGATTTGTTGTACAGATCAGGGACATAAGAAATTACTGTATATTTTGTCATAGATCAGGGAAACAGAATAAGGTAGGCAGTTATTCTAAATAAACTGTGAATTAAGTTGTGGTACCACATTAAAAAAGGGTTACGTAACAGTCTCATTGAGACATGGGAAATCAGTGCACTAAAAATTTAAATGGGGAAGAAGTAGAAAAAGTAGTAAGACAAATTTTGGGTCCAGACTGGCACATGATCTGTGGCAGCTGGAATCCTTGGAATGCAGATTTTAGGCCACTCCCACATAGTGACGCAGAATTAAACAACAGAGTAAAGGCTCTTACAGACCGAATCTCTGAAAAATGGAAACCTAGAGCAAATTGGACTTGCATTAATCAATGCATACAACAAGATAAAGAGACAGCAGATGGGTATTATGCCAGATTATTAGAATGTTTTAATAACCATAGTGGCATGGCAATTCCTGAGAATCAAAACCAAAAGTGAATAAGCGAACTCCTTGCCGAAAGCAGACACAGCCAAAAAACTGCTTTAACGTGTTTATTAAAACCTTAACGTTTTCACCACGGCAGCCCGTAGCTTCATCAGAAAGTAAATCAACACTACAACACAGCGTTTAAAAACAAAAAGTAGAGGAAATGACATCATCACATTTCCTCAAAGCAGCATCAGTAAATTATGTCTATTAAACTTTTAAAATCATATAAAGTTTAAAAATGACAGCCCATATTAAATGTACCAGAAACCCGGTACAATCATATCTTAAAAATCTATTTTAAAAAAATCTATACATATCATCATGACAAAATGCCAGCGTAGGAAAAAATGTCAATACAGAAAAGATGTATATGTATAATAACCCTTCATGCAACCATGGACTCCAAGTATAAATTTTCATTAAATGTGTATATGTGTGTATATAATGTTAAAATGCAAACAAAATATAACATTATTACTAACGTAATACCACACATTGACCAAAATACCAGAAATCATGTTGATTTCTATTCGGTACCCGAGAGGGTAAATTTCCTCTCTTTGGTGTCATCACAAACAGCCAGTACTTATATTCACTATATTTGGTTCTTATAACGTTTAACACAGGGATATTTTACCTAAAATAACTTTTAAGTTTTAAAACAGGGGCTATGTTGCAATTACTATTTAATCCTGGATCCCTAAATGAGTCCAGGCGTAATTGCCATTCAAGCTCCCTGTTTTCTAAAATCAGTGAAAATGGACCCCCCCTAGTATTAATAGGGACATGGTCGATGGCCATAAATAAGAAACTATGACCAGGGTTGGAACCGATATGCTTTGCTAAAGCATTTTCGCTCTTGTTGTTCTTTATAGCGTAAAGGTGTTCGTATATACGATCCTTCAAACGCCGGTCCGTTTTGCCTATATAAAACGCGTCACAGCAATTACACAAAGCAATGTAGATAATAGATTTGCTGTCACAGTTTAAGGCAAAACGTATCCGATACTTCCTGTCCCTGATCATAAATGTTTCACCTGTTCTCACCTCCTGACAGTATCTACAAAAACCACATTTTGACATCCCATATCGTTTGTAAAAGGGTTTTTGGGTTGCCTCTCTTTGAAGTAGATCTTTCAGGTTATTGGGTCTCTTAAATATAAATCTTGGTTTTCTACCAAGTCTGTCCACCAAGTATGAATTTGTGGATATCAAATGCCAGTTTTTATTGATTATTGCCAAAATCCCCCTAGAGTTCAGGCTAAATGTGGTAATAAAACTCAGGGAGTAATCTATTTCTTCACCTCCCTGTACATTTATCCCTACTTCATAATGCTCGAACTCACTTCCCGTTGTTGTTTCATAAATTGGTGAGTCACTGGCTGTGATTTTTAAGATATGATTGTACCGGGTTTCTGGTACATTTAATATGGGCTGTCATTTTTAAACTTTATATGATTTTAAAAGTTTAATAGACATAATTTACTGATGCTGCTTTGAGGAAATGTGATGATGTCATTTCCTCTACTTTTTGTTTTTAAACGCTGTGTTGTAGTGTTGATTTACTTTCTGATGAAGCTACGGGCTGCCGTGGTGAAAACGTTAAGGTTTTAATAAACACGTTAAAGCAGTTTTTTGGCTGTGTCTGCTTTCGGCAAGGAGTTCGCTTATTCACTTTTGGTTTTGTTTCTTCTCTTCTCAATTCCTGAGAATGAAACACATGATTCCTCATATAAACAACAATTAAAAAATGCTTTCTTAAAAGGATGCATTGCACCTATTAGTAGTTTTATAACAAAGCATATGATAGATCATCGAACAAGTAGATTACAAGCTCTACTTGAATATGCTAGACATGCTGAAAGACATTTTAATAGTAAAAAGAAAAAGAAAACAAAAGTCTTCACAGCTGAAGACGGAGCAGAAGTATTTGTAGTACAATCAGGTAAAAAGGGAAAGAAAAATGTACAGGGAAACAAACAGTCTGATAAATGATCAGAAAATTTTAAAGAAAGAAAAAAGAAAGGTAAATGTTTCAAGTGCAGGAAAAAAGGACATTTAGCCAGGGATTGTAAACAAAACAAAAAAGCAACAGAAGATAAAGGGGATGAGGACTGACTATATGATAGTAAGAACACGTCAGATGAAAGTCAGAAATCATCAGTGACAAATAAAATAGAAAAGACAAATGCCAATGTAGTAGAAGGGATAGAGAAAGTACAAATAGATTTAGATGAAAATGAAAATGAAATTTTAGATTTAGCATTGTTGAGCCTAGAGCTCTACCTAGCAGATACAAAACCGGAAGTAACACTTCTGGTGGAGGGAAGAGAAGTCAAATTCCTGTGTGACTCAGGAGCATCACGGACATTGATACACCCCTCCAAGTTACCAGAACACTCTGAATCATCTGACTATATACTAGTAAAAGCAGCAAATGGACAGTTATACAGGGAGTCACTCTCCCATGACATAGCAATAACTGATCCTGTTTCAGGCATGACTCAAAAAAGTAAAATTGTTTCTGCAAAATGTCCAGTAAACCTATTGGGCAAAGACCTTATGCAGATATTTGGCATAGCAGTAGTTCCAACTATACAAGGTATGGAAGCACAAAGACAAATGGATACCTTTGTAGTATGACCGGAGGGTGAAACTTTTTATTGGTACAGCCAGGATCTAGTTACAACTGGTCCAGGGGCAGTAACTGAAGAACTGATGAACGTAGCCATCAGTAAGAACCCCTCCCTTGATACTGATCAACAGCATTTGTTACACTGTACTTTATACTATTGTACCACACCAGGACCTGATAAAAAATATGAGCAAGAATTGTTCAGTAACTGTACAACTAGACTAGTATTGCGTACTTTATATTGGGATACTAAGGAAAACAGTGTAGTTACCTGTTCATTACCTCAAGAATTCCTTGCATTATATAGGTCAAATCGATTACCACATGTTAGTTTGACAAAAAACAAAAACATAAAATGGGCAGAACTAGGAGAAAAAGTGACAAGATGGGAAAAACAATCTGATTTAGAACTATCAGAACAGGGAATACAGAAACAGAAGTTAAATTGGTTGACACAGACACACCCAGCTGTACACTTACAGGCTAGTAAGGACAGCTGATTAGCATTTTTATTAGAAGAGGAAGAAAAAGCCTTATGTAAAATTCCTATGACTCTTTGGTCCACAGGCAAGTCAAATGTAGGACTTATTCAAACAGCAGGACCAGTTACAATAACTCCAAAGTCAGCATTTAGACCACAAAAAAGACAATACCCTTTAAGAAAGGATGCAGAGGTAGGAATCAAGCCTATCATAACAGCATTTCTCAAAGAAGGAGTACTAGTAGAATCTCCAGATTCACCGTGTAATGCACCCCTATTTCCTGTTAAAAAAGCAAATGGGGAATGGTGAATGGTACGAGATTTACAAGCTGTAAATGATGCAGTGATACCTAGAGCACCTACGGTGCCAGACCCACATACTTTATTGAATGATCTGAAACCACAACAGAAGTATTTCTCTGTGGTAAATATTAGCAATGCTTTCTTTTCAATACCCATACATCCTGATAGCCAGTACTGGTTTGCATTTCCATTTCAGGGTAAAAGGTATACCTATACTCGACTACCACAGGGGTATTGTGAAAGCCCAACGATATTTGCACAAGAAATGGCTAGCAATTTGGCAGGATTCACTCCACCGGAAGGTAGCCAAATTCTACTTTATGTAGACGACATCTTGCTGACAGCTCCCACCCAGCAACAATGCAGAAAAGATACTATAGCATTACTGAAATTTTTAGCAGAACAAGAACACAAAGTAAACAAAAATAAGTTACAACTTTGGAAAAAACAAAGATATGTAATATCCAATGAAGGTAAAATACTAGATGAGGAAAAGAAAATAGCAATCTTGCAAGCACCTAAACCAACAACCAAGAAAGAAATGATGTCTTTCTTGGGTATGACTAATTTCTGTCAAAGTTGGATACCAAATTATGCTTTGGAATCAGCTCCATTAACTGATTTGATATTTAAGACACCAATGGCAGCACAAGTGACTTTACAATGGACACCTGAAGCAGAGACAGCTTTCTGCAGACTAAAACAGTTAATAGCCTCTTCATTAGTTTTAGAATTACCAAACTATCACAAACGGTTCTTTCAGACCGTAGATTGTAAGCAAAGATACATGACGTCAGTATTGACACAACAACATGGGGACAAGCTTACTATTCATCACAGTTAGATCCGGTAGCACGATCTTTACCTCATTGTGTGCAAGCAGTAGTTGCAGCAGCAATGGCAGTACAGGCTTCAGCCTCAATGGTGTTATTTCACCCTCTTACACTAAGAGTGCCTCATGCAGTTGCAATAATTTACTGCAAGAGAAAGTAGCATATCTTTCTCCTGCTAGACACCTTTCATGTATGACCATACTGTTAAGCCAAGCTCATATGACAATCGAACGATGTACGACTTTAAATCCGTCAACATTACTTCCAACTCCTGTGGATGGCACACCACATAATTGCCTACAGAAAATTGAACAGTTAGCTTTACCTAGACAAGATCTCACAGATGTTCCTTTAGATAATGCTGAGGTGACATATTACATAGATGGCTCATGCAAAAGAGGTCCTGCAGGGAAAAACCTAGTAGGATATGCAGTAGTCACAAACACTGAGATATTAGAAGCTCAATCTTTACCACATAACTTGTCTGCACAAGCAGCAGAATTGATAGCTTTGACACAAGCATGTACTTTAGCAAAGAACAAGTGTGTGAACATTTATACTGACAGTCAGTATGCTTTTTCCACAGTACATGTATTTGCACAACAGTGGAAAAATAGAGGAATAATAACATCTAGTGGAAAACCTATTAATCATGCACAATTTATTTTAGATTTATTAGAATCTATTCAGTTACCTACCAAAGTAGCTATTTGTAAATGTGTAGCTCATACGAAACTACAGGATAAGATTTCAAAAGGAAATGCACGAGCTGATGCAGCTGCAAAGCAAGCAGCCTCAGACTCAGAAACCTTACTTTTAAATGAGAAATTACAACCCTCTGAGACTTTAGATTTAAAAATGTTAAAAACAATGCAAATGCTTACTACAAAAGCAGAAAAACAAAAATGGATAAGACAAGGTGCAATTCTGGAAAACGGACTGTACATTTCCAAAGAGAAAAAAACAATATTGCTGTCTAATTTATTTAGATATGCAGCTTTGTTGAGCCATGGGCAGAGCCATGTCTCAAAAGGGGGGATGGTACAGTTAGTCAATCGAATATTCCAGACATATGGATTCACAACATACACACAAAAATTTTGTGCAGCTTGTCATATTTGCAACAAGCATCATGCTCAAGGGGCATTTAAACCCAAACAAGGAAGCTATCCTGTTCCACCATACCCATTCCTTACTATTTGTATGGATTTCATAGAACTAAACAAGTGTGAGGGAAAGAAGTTCTGTTTAGTTATTATAGATATGTTTTCTAAATGGGTAGAAGCTTTTCCAACAAAAAAAACAGATGCAGCAACAGTCGCAAAAGCTTTGATAAAAGAAATAATTCCTAGATTTGGTATTCCAGAAAGGATTTATAGTGACAATGGAACGCATTTTGTGAACCAAACGGTTCAGCAACTTGGGAGATTTTTTGGTATCTCTTTGAAGAACCACTGTGCTACCATCCACAGTCAGCAGGACTGGTGGAAAGGTACAATGGTATCCTTAAAAACAAATTAAGGAAAATAAATGAAGTAGTTCAAAAGAATTGGATACACTGTCTATCTTTGACATTGTTGAGTATGAGAACGGTTCCAAATGTTAAGGGTCTGACTCCCTTTGAAATGATTTTTGGGAGAGCATATTATGTGCCTCAGTGGAAAGATCTCATACCTGCAGAGCAAGAGGCTGACAGTTCATTAGCAGAATATATGAAGAGATTGTTAAAATGTAAATCTGTTTTGCAGTTTAACTCTTTTTCAGATAAAGAATTGGACCAGTCCAAAGTGGGAAGGTCCATACCAGGTCCTATTGGCAACACCTACTGCAGTTAAAGTGGCAGAAAGAACATCCTGAATACACCTGTCGCATTGCAAGATCGTGAAGAAATTTCAACTTGACAAGAACTTTGTGACTAATACACAAACAGACCAAAATGGCCAAGAACAGAGCAAATAAAAATCTGGATCAACCCCAGAGATGTTGCATAATCATTTTGTTAAGTATACATTTGTTAACTATAATTGTGACAATTTTCCTTTTGCTGTGGTTTATTTTAAAAACCTCCACACAATTGAAAGTAAAAAGGCGTGATGAAATGTCTATAGACTGGCATCCAAACTTTAACACATACATAGCCATGAAACGTGTTTATGCAGAGACTATGAACATTTAAAACTGTTGGGTTTGTACTGTTATACCTACAGCATATGGAGGACTATTAATGTCTGCTATCCCCTTGGGGATAAATGAAACATTGGAAAATTTGCTTTTTGATACTGGAACTGTAAAATCACAAGACCAAAATAGCATTATTTTTACCTGTTACTCAGAAAGGAATTGTATGTTTCTTTAAAAATGATACTCTCCAAGTAGGATGGAGTAATTGCAATATTACTGTGTCCTACAAATGCTATATTAAAAATAGCAATGGAGAGACCGTTTGCAATGCTAACTATGATTTATATTTAAAATCAATGAGTACAACTTTAAAAGAAGTTAGACAAAATCCTGTTTTAATCAAACAATTGTCTATTATAGATAAGAAAATGTTTTATGCAGGGATGGCACACATCAGTACAAAGGTAGAAAACTGTTATTTTATTTGTGGGAAAAAGGCATATAAATGGTTACCTGAGAATTGGTCCAGCAGTTGTTTTTTGGGTTATCTGGTTCCAGCAATAAGACATACTGCAGAATTGCCTGTAGGTAAAATACAAAACGTGAGAGATGTAGCCCGAAAACCTGAAGGTCCAGTCGAGAAACCTGTAAATCCAATGGGAAAAATCGAAGCTGGCTGGAGAAACCATAAAAATGTGAAAGATAAAGACAAATTAGTTCATATGGACTTGAGCAACAGTGTGATATCTTGGGCAGGAATATTTCCAGGATATGGAGCAGCCAAATCAATCTGGGAGTTAAGAAAACTATCAAAACTTCTCGAAGTAATGAGTGATGCAACTTTTTCCGCCCTCGAATTAATAACTGATGAACTAAATACAATGCGAACTGTGGTGCAACAAAACCGAATGGCTCTTGACTTCAACCTGACAATCGTCATGAAATCGACAACCACCTAGAGGTAATTCAGCAAGTGTCAGCCATGACTGAACCAGGCCCAAACCCACTGACGAACTTTTTCCAGAAACTATTTGGGGGGTGGGGTTCCATCCTAATGAATATTTTGATTGCCATCTGTGTGGGTTTACTCCTAACAGGAGCATGTATTTGCTGTGGAATTCCCTGCATGAAAAGATTAATCAAAGATTTTATTAATGTATCTGTTACTGAAACCATGTACCAAGATATTGAGATTGAAAAACTAACCTCAGATGACATTTTTTCTGAAGTATAAAATAAATGACTCACCTAACTGAAAATCCTGAATGGGAAAGGTTGGGAAATGAAATGACAATATGCATACTTCAAATAGAATAAAAAGTATTAAAAGGAGGGAAATGTTAGAGAAATATGTTTTTAAATGCATAAAATATTAGTCCTAAAAAGCAAAGTAGTTTATAATGCATTTTATTCTATTAAATCATATAACAAACGGAATAAATGCATATGTAAATTCAAAAGCTTCTGAAACTGCAGTGTGCTGTGACCTCCTGACCCTAGCATGCCAGCTCAGCCTGCTTCATGTGTTTTGCTTTTGTTAAAATAATAAACTGCTGGGTCAGGAAAAACTAAATGTGCGAAATAAATGTTTTTCTGGTTGCTGAATCTGTCCTTGAGAAATAGAAACATAACCGGAGACGAAGATAAAACAATGAACAGAGAAGTCAATCAAAAAGACTGAATCTGCTATTGTGAGACTGAATCTTCCATTATGTTCGAGCTGGTAGCAGACCTTGAAGAAAAAGATACTTTACATAAAGACATGCTTGACCAAATGGTCAGAAAGACTGTTTCTAACAAACAAAGAACTTTTGAAAAATATACTTGACTAGCATATTAATCATAAAAACAACTGTAAGACTAAATGATGTAATTACCCTGTGATCTGAAACGTCAACAAGGTAGAAACAACTTGAATGTTAAACCTATATAAACTTGATAACTTCCTGTATTTAGTTAGATGAAATTCTGTATTAGTACAGGGTTCCCTCTCCTCTGTGCACAGTAAATGGATTCTTTGAAACTGAGCCTCCTGTGTCTATGAATTTATATTTATTTATAAAAATGTACTAAATTTATTTAACACATAGTTATGGAACATCAGTTTGGAGTTCTTTGGAAATTGATCTGGAGTCCCTACCTACTATTGTTATGACAAAGTCATCTTTGTATCAATATAGTTTAACTTGGGTAGATGCTGCAGCAAGTTACTCATAAAAGGGGAAAGATAAGTGGTCCTAGTAGAGATGCCTCTGGCACTCTGGAGAGCAAAATGCCATTTGTAGAATGGGTATTGGATCCTGCCAGTCTAAACATTTTGCAATTATGATTAATTTCTGAACCAGGCTATGACAGCACTAGAAAAGCTTATCTCTCTGTTAATTTGCAAAGTAAAAATGTATTATTATTAAGGTACTATTATGCCAGAAGCCCAAAATTTTCAGACAAAAGATATTCAAAAGATTAAGAGAAATTCAAGGAAATAAAAATACTTGTATAAGAAAAATTGTCAAAAGCTTAAAATGCAAAATTGTCTTCATTAATATGACAAATTCATGAAAAACATTATTTATAGAGCAAGAAACTTTGGGCCATTTGGAAAAAAGTGACTGAAGAATTGTGCAAATATAAGCAAATATAAACAACAAAACTTAGATTTTTGAAAGGTATAAAAGAAAAATATGGACATGCGAAAGAAAGAGAGATCGCGTGTGGTATAATATTTATGCACAATCAATACAAAAAAACAGCTCCAAAGATATTTGAAGAGAAATACAGACAAAGGCATCTGGATATGGTTAATTTCACAATATAAAAAAAAATAAGATCACAAAAGGGGAACATAGAATAGAAAATTAGTAAAGTATAAGTTAAATAAATCAAAGCTGAAATTATTGAATAACTGCAAAGTGAAGGATTTAGCATAGGTTATGTGACAGCATGATGGAACAATAAATCCCCGAAGTAAGGAAAAACAAGCTGATCGGGAGACATCTGAAGAAGAAATATGGGCATGGGAAAGAAAAAGAGATTTAATATAATGCAATATTTATGCAAAGCAGAAAGCAAAACTGATCAATACAAAAAGCAGCACCAAAGATATTTGAAGAAAAATGGAGACAAAGACATCAGGATATGGAAAATCTGACAGTACTAAAATAAGAAAGCAAAGGGGGAAGTAGAAAAGGTGATCAGTAATGGAGAAGTTAAAGAAACAGAAGCTGAAGTTATGGATCATCTGTGAAGTAAAGGATTTAGTAAAAAAAAGTCCAACTCTGGTAATGTCATAGCATGATGGAACAATGTGTCCCTAAACTGAGGAGAAATGGGTGGAACAAGAAGCATCTGATTACTTGCCACATGGAGATACTCTGAAGCCTTTCGTAGGAGACCAGTACAAAAAGGTAAGTTGGAGCTGCACAGCAAGGGAAGGAAAAGGAAATGGTGGCAACTCTAACAGAGACCATGCTGTGGAGTGCTAGGCCAGTGAGTTCTTATATGAAAGAGCAAGGGATGATGCAGGAAGCAGCTGAAGACAGCATGTCACATGAAGATGTTCTGGAACTTTCTGAAGAATGGCTGCAGGAAACAGAAAACAAATGAATGTGCCCTCAGTTTAGAAGAAAATGATCTAAGGGAAGATATTAAATGGGATGAAGTAGCAGCCAGAGAAAATGAAACAAAATTAAGAAAAGCTCCTAAATGAAAAAAACCCAGGCACAGATGCAGTCACTTGATTTAATAGAAATGGATAACCATATTAAGATCAATGAAAGAAATAGATTACAGAAAGCAAATAAGACCCAGAATTTTAGAAGTCTGATAAAACAAATGAACACGGCAATCAAGACTACTGACAGAAATGTGACATAACAGAAATAAATAGGATATATTACTGTACAGCAAAATTAATAACAGATTACCACAAAAATAGAGGGCAATAAGAGAAAGTAAGGAAATAAATCAAATGCCATCACAAAAGTATTGACTAGAGAAAACAATAAAGCAATTAAAACAAGAAGGGTCACTATTAGTAGAGTATAGAAGAAGAAACAGAGCAACAAGAATACTTAGAAAGAGATGATAAAAGCAGAGTAAAGTATTTTAACAGAGTGGATTTATTGTACAATAATGCAAAAAAAAATAAACTAAAGATATCAGCACAGCAGAAAAACTTAGAAGATATACAAATAAATATAAAGGAAAACTACAAAAGAACCAACATGGTTAACAACAGGAAAAACAATACTCCTGTTTAAGAGTGAACCTGCAAGCAATCCTAAAAACTATAGAACAATAGCTTGCCTTTTGACGATATATAAACTATAAACTGGAATTTATGCCAACAGAGTTTACAGTCATTTAGAAGAAAGCTCAACCATGGCAATAGAACAAAAGGGTAATAAACTAAAGTCATATGGAGCATTGGATCATTTGTTGCTAAATAAATTCATAATGAAGAATTGTAAAAAAGGGAAGAATCTAAGCATGACATGGATGAATTACAAAAAAAGCATTTGATGACATCCTACATTCATGGATAAAGAAGTGCTTACACATGTATAAGATATACCTTACACCAATCATTACATTACAGTGTCCATAAAACAGTGGCAAATCACATCACTGCTAAGCCATGATAAGGGACAAATTATTATCCCAGGGATAAAACTTCAAAGCAGGATATTCCATGGTGACTCTTTGTCACTGCTGTTCTTTTGTCTTACCATTAACCCATTCAACTGTTAACTTAACAGATTAGGTCATGGTTACAATTTGGTTCTCAGAAAACAACAAACTGAAAACAATTACCCTCTTTTTGTGGATGATTTAAAACTGTATAGTTCATCAGATGAAGAGCTGAAAGCACAACTAGAAATGGTCAAATACTTCTTAAATGATATAAGAATGCAATTTTGCCTTGATAAATGTGCAAAAGTAACATTTAAAGCAGGAAAGCTGCATCACTAAGAAAATATGAGTCTGGGACAAGAATGTGATATAAAGGAATCAGACCAGGTGGGAGTCTATATATAGATTTAGGAACTGATGAAAGATTGACAACAAAACATGAACAAATGCAAAAAAAAAAAAAAATCAGTAAGGAATATTTTTAAAGACTAAAAATAATACAGAAAACAGACCTAACATCTAGGGAAAAAGTCCAACCTATAAACCAATTTGCTCTTCCTGTTCTAACTTACAGTTTTGGGGAGACTGACCAGCCACAAAAGGTATTGGATCACCTGGACAGGAAAGCAAGAAAAATGATTCACGCTTATCAAATGATATATAAAAATCAGTGTATACCAAGATTATATATTCCTCATTCTGAAGGAGGTATGGGCCTCCTCAAAATTGATTATATGTATAGATCTGCAAATGTAGGACTGCATACATTACTGCTGACTTCATCAGATCAAAACATAGTGAAAGTTTAGAAACATGAAGAGAACAAATTTAAAATTACTTCCTTGATTAGTTTAGCAGAAGCATATCAGTGTCAAGTGGGAATAGAAACCAAACCAGAAGTAGACAAAAGCCAGGCAGCAACTGAATGTGCCAAAAAAAATATATATATAGATATATATAAACAGAAGGATCAGAGGAGAAGGCAAGAAATGTGGAAGGCATAAGTATAGTTAAAAGAACAAAAAACTCTTGGAATAACTTCATGCTGATTAGGATCTGTTTCAGGAATGGTTAAGGAGAGGTGAATATAAACCAAAAGAAAAAATACAATAGTGGAGGCCCAGGATAGTGGACTATATACACTTTGGTTTAAAATGTCCACGTGAGAGAAGCAAACAAAATGCAGGTTCTGTAAAACAGAAATGGAAACAGTTGCAAATCCTGTTGCTGGATATGATACACAATGCAGAAGGCCTGTATACTGAAAGGCATAATAATGTGGCAAGACTGCTGAACTGGGGTCTGTGCAGACATTACAATATTGAAGTAGCTGAGAAGCATTGAAAACATGAGCCACAAAACATTAGAGAGAATGATGAAGTTTATGTCACATGGGATCAGCCATTACCAACAGTTCAAAATTATAGAAGCCCATGGAAAAAAAATGAGAAAAGTTAGCATTGGTCTTTGAAACTGCTACACCCAGTGATTACAGTGTCTTACATACAGTGTGACACAAAGTCATAAATCACCAAGATTTGCAGAAAGAAACAGGGACAATACTGAAGGACACCCAGACAGTTCCAATAGTAGTAGGAGCAATGGGTCTCATAAAAAAGAATTTGCATTACTATACATGTAACTCTGTATAAATTGCAGAAAGAGTCAGTTCTGGGTATTTTGTGGGTGCTGTGAAAAGCACTATGAATCTCATGAACTTTAGTTACACTTTGACTTATGAAAGGGGTCCATTCCTGTCATGGTATTAGAAACACAAAAGTATTTGGAGAAATTAAACAGTGCAACCCACTGTATCAAAAGCCCATTTCGTATCTGAAAATATAGCTGCCGTAACTTGACCATTGTGGATCACATTGTCATTGCTGAAAGTACAGTTCTCCGAACCACACTTTGCTGAGACCATAACCACATTAACTAATTTTCTCTAATTTTTGATGGGGGGACAAGCCCCCACAGCACCCCAACACCCCCTGCTAATTGTATATACTAACTCCGAGATTTCACTACAGTGACAGTAGTATATTTGTTCATACATGCTGCAATGCGATCGCAAAGTGCCATTTCGGAGAAGAGTAAATTCATAGATTCGGAGTTATGGCCTAGGCAAAATGTAGTTTGGAGAACTGTACTTTCGGCAATGTGAATTGGAACCATATATATATAGATATATAAATATATATATATATATATATATATATATATATATATATATATATATATATATATATATATATACACACACACACAGTATATATATATATATATATATATATATATATATACACACACACACAACCAACCCAGAGCCAACTGGTATATGTTGGTTTATGATGTATAGTTGATATAGCGTACATAGCGTATATAGCATATGTAGGGTGTAAGTCTTGCAAGTCAAACTTTACAGTAATGCACTTTAAAATCTTTTACATTTTTATGCTGAACCACCAAATAATAAACGGCCAAAGTGCTGCAGAAGGCAGGAGACCTGTATGGGAGGCCAAAGACATGTAAGGAAGAAATGTATATTATGGAAAGGACGATGGAAAAAACAATACTAGTTTCTTTTTTTGAGGTGGTGCTGCTTAAGTTTTAACATCATCAGGCCCATGCCCATATGTTGCAAGTCTCAGGATCCATCTGGAACTCTCATCCCTCCGTCCCTGGCTAATGTGGACCTAGGCGAGAGCGTGTGGTGGTCAATGTGAAGCATGAAAAATGTGAAAACATGAAAAATTTTTTGCCCATGCATGTGCAGCACTAAAGCTAAAGCACTGCTGCTGCTATGTAGTAGTGATCAGTGATAGTATCCGTCTGTGCGTTCCCTCATTTATGCACGCAATGATTTAAATAAAACAGCAAAACAAGTGGTTGCAGTACATATATTGCACTATATAAAGAGGCATTAGATCTGAGTTCCCAAAGTCTGCCACTCTCTGGGTGCTTAAAGTAGTGGGATTCGTCCACATAACAGCACTGTGTACATTCTCCACATCTTGATGTTCTCTCAAGCCATTAGCTAACCCGTAGCTGAACATTAGATTTGTTATTGTTGTTTGTGTTGCTATAAGTGAGGTTGGGGTGAACCATCCTTATTGGAGGTTTATTCATTTTTATTTAAAATCATTAGTTTTCTTGATAATCTTTCAGTAAAGATGTACATTATTGCTGTAGGGTACATTGTTATGTTCATTCTTTCCATCATCAAACTCCTTTCCATATTCATACATTCTTCGAAGTTCAGGATGTTCCTCTCATTATGGTTTTCTCTCATAGTAGAATTCACATCTCTTAATGAGTTTGTGTTGTATCCCTATAAGATATCCCTGTTGAACCCCATTGACTAGACCTGTATGTAACGCGTCAATTATTCCTTGTTTTGTCGCGTTTCGCTGGATATAATATGGTCATAAAAGCTGTCTTGTGCATGTGACACTTGGTAAAAGAAGTGGATTAGCATGCCTTTCTGTGTACGCTAAAAAGCCTTATAGCATGGTTTTCTTGTATGTTAGTTGTAAAAAGTCCAATGATTCTCCAACGTGATTCAACATCAAATTTGAATGATCAAATGATTAATTTCATTGTGAAATTGGAACTCTAATAAAACTCTTAGATCCTCTGTATAGGACCTTCCCAGACGACAAATCTTAATCGATCCCAGAGAAAAAAGAGATCATCGACAAACATTTCCAGTCGGCTCCCTTATTGGAGGGCTCCCATGTATCTCCCTTCACCAATTTCTACAATAAGGACATTGGGTCGTCATCATGGCCTATATGCCCATAGTTTTCCAAATTCAACTATCATGGAATATAAAGAAAATCCCAAATTTTGGGTGTGAAAAACTATCCCTTTTGACAGAAAGATTTAAGATCTAAGGAGTGTTCATTTAAGTTATTGTGAAGAAAGCAGGAAGGGACATAGTGCTATCTTGCATTGTCATGGGTGGATGTTAAATTCCACACACCATAAAGGCTCCTAATGCATCCTCAAATGTGGTTGAGGCTCCTCAAAAATTGTTCAGTTTCACGCAAATTGTCCTGGTAAATGGATATTGGTTCGGGTGCCAACCTGATAAGTTTTGAATTGATGTAACCGTCAATTGGCATTATCTTGTGACAGCCAGCCCGCCCACTCATAGTTGTTGATAGCAGTGGAATGTATCCAAGTTGTTGTGGATAGATCTAAATCTTATAGTTGGTATTAGTGCATTCCCTAGATCTAATGTAACCTATCTGATTCTTGCATAACCTAGAAGAATTGATTTCTTCATAGGCAAATCATAATAACTCTCTCATTTGCGACAATAATCATCATTGTCCACTTTCACAGAAGGACTCACTAATAACTCTCTCTCACAATTTGCTTAATATTTTATTCATTCCCCGAATTTTACACTCTCCTGACCTCATTTCATATTCCTATGGACATTTAGTTGTTAGATCTCCTGGTATGACTGAGATTCCTTCTGACGGATAAAAGGGTTTAGGTGGATTCGTTGTAGATGAGGTGTGAGCTAGCTGAGTTCTGAAACCTGATTGAGGTATTTGTGTGGTTCGCTTGTAGATGAGGTGTGAACATCTTTTTTTCTTTCGAAAACATAATTACTTTAAGAAGAACTTAGCTTTTGTAGTTGTTAGTGGTTTTCGATCTTTATTGAGATTTTTCAAAAAGTCATTTCATCCTTAGACAAGGTTGATGTAGATGTTAGTGGTGGGTATAATCAATAACCAGATTTCAAAACACAACATATCAGTTTAGATTACTGGAATAATTCAAAATTGAATTCAGTATTTTCTGAATATCTTGTATTTGTGGAGGTTACACAGTGTTTTCTTTTGCTATATTTCCCTATGGAAGGATCGCTTCCTGCTCCCTGTCTTTCGTTTGCTTCATAGGTTCTTTCTTGTGTATCCACTGTTGTTTTCCCCTTCCTGGGAGGGGAGTATTCGGAAGTGGATGGGAAGTGATTCTATCTATTAACCCTTTGGAATTCTCTTCATCATCTTCATGTTCTCTACATATGCAGTTTCTATATATATGACTGTTCTATTTCAAATTCAGTACATCATTCACATTTCCCATGTTGGTGACCATTTCCCATTCATTAAGTACGTAATTGAATAGATGGATCGATTTATAATTTTGTTGCTTCCCTATTGTGGTGGTTCAAGGTCTAAAGTATACTGGTCTCATTGGATTGATATGATACAGATTTATTCATTGTTCTTTTGTTTGTCCTCTGTTATTTGTAGTTCATGGATTGCAGTGGATTGGATTCTTATTGTTCATTACACTGCGGCTTGTATATCTCTTTGTCCTGAGTACATGTTTTTCCTTTATATAACTACTGTTGTTCCAGCATCACATCATGCATATACATAAAGATCTCCAGCACCTTTCCTTTTCTTAACATTCCTTTATATAACATCTGTTGTTCCAGCCATACATTTATGATTTTAAGTTACTTGTTTTTTTAATATTTTTTTTACATACGTGGCTAATATGGTGTAAGAATGTAAGGAGTGAGGTTTTACCATGCATTTTTGTAATGTTTGTTTTTTGCTTGTTTATTTGGCCCCAATGGTTCAGCAGAATGTAAAAAAGATGTTTTAATCATAAGTGTAACTATTATCTCTGTTCATGGTACATCATATATATCATATTATCAATTTACAATCATATGCATTCACAAACATCTAATAATATCTAGGTTTTTGTGTATACTGCATCATTTATAATAAATGTTGAATTGTTTGTGCATAAGTAGTTTTAATCTGCATCAATTAGATCTGTATTTTTCTTGTAATGGGTTTTGCTTGTTATTTATAAGATGGTTTAATTTGCATCGTGAAGATTTTTTAATGCGGCACTTTGCTTTTTTTATTTTTTATTGTTCCTTTATTGTTATTACTTTAAAATATTATATTTAAATCTTTTACAATATGGTTTTACTTGTTTAATTTATCGAAGAATTCAATAGCGCGAGCTGGACGTACGTGTTTTAACATTTACCAATGTTTCATCCTCTTTAACGGGTGTTCTTATTTTGTCTACAGTTTTTAAACTTGAATTTTTTAACCCTTTACATTAAAGGAGTTTTATCTGGCGATAGAACCGCCTGTGGTTTAAATTTTTGTTCCAGAAGCTTATTTTGTCTGATGAAGCGGTGGGGTACAACAACCAAACTGCTTTAATACATTAAAGGAGTTTTATCACAACGTAGCTTATGGTTTTGCTTCATTATAACAGAAAAAAAAGTAACTGTTCACATTTAGAGTGCTTGATATAACAAAAGTGCTTGCTCAAGTTGTAGAAAGACCAGTAACGAACAAGAGTGTTTTAAGAAAGAAAGATTTGAAGTAGGTACTTGGACTTTATCAAGTATCGTCTCAGTGACTATTTTGAAGTGTTACAGTTCTCAGTAAGAATCTGGGACTTTTAGGAAGCACATGCATCAATTATAGTTGGGGACTTGAACTGCCTTTTGCCAGTCGTATTTTTATTACAACCTTTATACCAGAATTTTATATTTTACTATATGTATTTTAAGTAGGAATTTGTATTATTGTTGTTTTTTGGATGTACGTGTGGCACATTTATTTTGAATTACAATTTTTACGCATATATATATATATATATATATATATATATATATATATATATATATATATATATACACATATATATATATATATATATATATATATATATATATATATATATAGATAGATAGATAGATATATGTGTGTCTATTTCAATATAACTGTAACTGAATTAGCACCCGTATGGGATCAGGATCTTGGCAAGAGATAGATGTAGCTATGTGACTAGACATTACATTGGCTTCATGTCAATTAAAATAGCAGCTGCAGCACCTGGTCCTTGGCTGATCCTCTTGTCACAGAAAAGTGTGTACTTATGTAAAATGAAGGTGACGATAAGTGAGTCTAACATGAGACAGGATTTTGTTTGGTTTTAAATAAACTGCAACAGACTCCAGTTCTATGAATCATCAGTTTATATTCAATTATCAAATAGCATTAGAAAAAAAAAATAACATAAAAAGCATTTTCTATAACCGTAGACAAAAAATGCTATGCACATAACTGAAATACAGTGAAAATTGGTTAGTCTTTATTTCTCAGAGATAACAAGTACCTTGATTTTATATCTTCTAACTTATGACATATATGACCTAGTTTATGTCATGACCTAGAAGGCATAAATCTAAGGTACTAATTATCTCAATGAAATAAAGACAATCAAATTTCATTGGACTTCTGTGCTGTATATGGATATATTTTTTGTTTTTTATTTAGAAGTTCCTTGGTGAATCCATGTTGCAAAAAAATAGCCATACAGAATGTATGTCATGTTTTAGAAATAAATACCAAGTTCAAAATTACTGAATAATTTCTTCATTAGAATACTGGAAATTTTAGGATCCCTGTCTTCACAAGCACACACACACACACACACACACACACACACACACACACACACACACACACACACACACACACACACACACACACACACACACACACACACACACACACACACACACACACGTATGCACAAAATGTGCATAAAATGATAAAGTGAGGACATTTTGATGAAGGAACTAACATGAAGCCCTTCTCCCATGATGCTCAGCCTTAGAACACTTGCGGACAGATACTATCTAAGACTATTCATTCTATCAGATATTGTAGCTTGCATGTCTGATTTATATTATATATGATGTGGTATGTGATAGAACAGGATAGTCTGAGTATTCATCAGCATTACTTTATTCTTTGAAACCTTTTTCTATTGAATGGAAAATATGTGTTTCTGTTATCTTAGGCACTCATAACATTTAATTGTAAATAAACTCTCCATTATTGATGGGATCAATCCTCATATGCATCTACTTATTGTTGTGTGCATAGATGATTTGCATATTGCTAATCATTTATGCATGTATGTATTATCTACATGCATGCCACCTGTATGGATTTTGGGAACTTGTATTATAACCCTTGACTAAAATGCCAGGCCATTGATAGTGGTTGGAATTTTGACCCTTTGTAAAAGTACAGCAACCTATGATTTGATTACATTAAATCAAAGGGCTGAAGGTTTAAAATCTCCTGCATAAGAAAGGCATGAAAGTACCCCAACAGCAGAATACATAATTTAGAAAGAAAAGTTGTTTGATGTTTGTGACTGAATTACTTTTTGAAGAAATGGCCTTGAAAGAATTAGCATGGTGCCAACATACTTCTGTATCTTTGTAAATCTTTGGTTTCTTTCCAAAATTTGCATATACACATACATTGTAAATTGGTTAAGTCTAACTGGGCTACAACAGTCATCAACATAATCAACAACCCACTTTTCCCATTTTTTTCTAAATGGGGTCGGGGTATCATGTTAACTGTTGCCAACTCTCTCATTTCAGTGCCTCACTCCTGCCTTCTTCAACACTCATGCCTGACTGTCACAGATCTTCCTTCACACAATACATCCACCTCTTTGCTGGACATCCTCACTTCCTCTTACCTTCCTCCTGTATGTCCCAAATCTTCCTCACCAGATTGTCTTCTGCTTTTCTGCACATGTATCTAAACCACCATAATCTGTTCTCTTTTATCTTTTCTGCAAATGGAGCTGCTTTGGCTTCTGCTCTTATGTCCTCATTTCTTTGTCTGTCCCACAATGTGCATTCTACCACCCTTCTCAGGCACTTCATTTCCATCACCTCTAGCTTCTTCAGCTCTTTAGCCTTTACTGCCCAGGTTTTTGTATCATACAGTAGTACTGGCCACACCTTATTTTCAGCTTCTTTGCCATTCTTCTTTAATAGACTACACCGGAGAATCTATGCCAGTTGACTGCAGACCCTCTGATTCTAGCTTTGACCTCTTCATTCAGACTTCCTTCCCCCTCAACCACCCCTCCCAGATACTTGAAGCTGTTTACCTGTTCCACTATCTTACCTTCTATTTCTATTCTCATCTTCTTCTGATTTCCTCAATTTGCTGCCATTACCACCATCTTATCTGTGCTTAGTTTCATCCCATGTGCCTTCAGTTTAGCATTCCATTCTCCTATCCTTTGCTGAAGTTCTAGCTGTAATACCACATTGTCTGCAAACAGCAACTTTGTTGATCTGTCCCCTCCGACCTGTTGCTAATGTAGTCCATCACCAGTATGAACAGCAGTGGACTCGGAGCTGAATCCTGGTGTACACCCACTCCCACTGGGAACCCCTCTGTGAGGCCAAACACTGTTCATACTTGAGTCACTGGGTCCTTGTACATAGCCTTCACTAATTCTACCAATATTTCTGGGACTTCAAACCACTGCAGTACTGCCCAGATTAGCTTTCTTGGGATCTTGTCATATGCTTTCGCCAAAGTCTAGAAATGCCCAGTTGGACTCTCTCCTTATCTCTAGCTTTTTCTCAAGTATCTGTCTCACTGCAAACATCGGGTCTATTGTGCTGCATCCTGATCTGAATCTGAACTGATCCCGTCTTACTTACTACTACTCTGTATATCTGTTTATCAATCACTCTCTCCAGAACTTTCATGCAATGTGATAGGAGTTTGATGCTTTTTTACTCTCCACAGTTGTGGATGCCCCCTTTGTTCCTGTATACTGGCACAAGTATGTTTATTCTGATGAGATATGCACTTCTCTCTACACTGCTATTAGTACCCTCAGGAGCCATTTGTCCCCTCTCAAATCCAGCATCTTTAGCATATCTGCTGTGACTCATCTGAGCCTGCTGCTTTCCCTGACTTCATTTTCCTTAGAGGGCTCCTATTCTTCTCTCATTGTAGGCTTTTTCTGGGGCAGTACAGCTTCTGTGGGGTTTTCTTCATTCAAATGCTGCTGGAAATACTCCTTCCATCTGCTTTGATGTCCTGTGGACTGGTGAGCAGGTTGTTGCTGGCATCCCCTATGAAGGGTGCCTGACTATCTTCTTTATCTTTCTGTCTTTGCCTTGCAACCTGATATAGTTTCTTTGGGCCACTTACTGAGTCACTTTCCAGATGTTGGTAGGGTGCCTTACTTCTTTCTTATCCTCTTGGTTAGCCGACCAGTAGTCTAGCCTGGCCAGTCTTTTCTATCTCCCACTTCTTCCTTCCTTCTTTTGATGACTTCCAGGATTCTGCATTCCATCATCGGCTTTCTTATGTACCTTATTTCCATACCTGGCTTGGCCCCATATATTTTCTGTAGTCCTAACACATGCTGTTTTTAGGCACTGCCATTCTTGTTCAACTCCACCTATTTCCTCCTCTTCTTGGGGTGCTAGAGCCCTGAGTAATTCCTTGAGCTGTTGTACTTTTCCTCCGGTCAACTTCCAGGTCTTCAACCTGGTCTCTGTTGATCTTAGAGCCTTCTCTGACCACTGCTTGCAGCTGATTGTGGCAACTAGTGGTTTATGTTGTGGGCTGACTGTTTCACTGGGGATGACTATGCAATCATGGATTCTACCCAAGTGCCTTTTCCTTACTAGGAGGAAGTCTGGCTACTCTTGTAAGTGATCTTGTGACTGTCTCTCTTTCTGAACCATGAAAGACAGAAGTCTAGAATTGCTTCTCCTTCTTTATTCCTCTTGGTCTCCTGCTTTATTCCTGTTGGCCCACCCATGTGGACCCAGCCAGTCCTCCTATCCTGATCTGTCTGCCACGTTATGTAATTCAAGTCACCCATCATCAACACCAATTCATGTTCTCCTGCTTATCTGGTAAGTTCTGCAACTGCTGTTTTCCTAAGTATCACAAACCTACTGAAGTTATCCCCTTCCATCTTGTCTCTTAGACACAGAGGATGTACAGCCTCCTCTGTATCATCATGTCACCCACTTCCAAGCTGCATGTTGTTAGTGAACCTTGGTTTTACATCCATCTTTCGCTCAACAGAGCTACAGGCAACTAGACACCAGACAGCCAGTAAGTTATTGACCCAGGGCTGCTGGGCTTTATGGTAGGCACAGGGGCACATATACCTCTCCACCTGGCATAGGTTAGAGTAGGCTGGGTCCTCAACTCTTTTGGCAGCATTAGTCAGCATGACAGAATCACCTAGAGCCATATTTACCATTGAGTGGTTAGCCCTGCCACAACACACAGTCTGTGGTCTGTGTTCTCCTATCTTGAAGATATTGTGCACCACAGTAGATGCCCATAGTGGTTGCTTTGTGCACCACAGTAGATGCCCATAGCGGTTGCTCTGTACAACTCTTCCCCTATAGGGCACCATGTAGAATCGATGTTGCTGCCCACATCTCCAGTCATTGGTGAGTTTGAGATGGAAACACTCAGCATGTTTTTTGGATGTGGGAGAAACCCCACGAAGACACAGGGAGAATGTGCAAACTCCAAACAGGCATTGGTCGGAGATCAGAATCAAACCTTGTAAATTGTCCATGGGAGGACCTTAACCATTATGCCAACTGGTCTTTGGACTACAACAGTCAATAAAATAAAATAAAATGAATGCATGAATGCATCAGTAAACAAATGAATAAAAATAAAACAAAATGCATGTGTAGCAGCAACTTAATTATTCTGAACTCTAAAGCTGTAGTTGGGATAGAGGAAAACCTTTAATTTCTCTAAAGATGTTTTCTATGCACTTTATCTTGCATGAAAAATATATACAAAATTATTTCCTAAGTCAACATTTGATGAATGTTAATACTAAACAAATCAAAATGATGCAGCTAATATTGACATAATTCCACTACAACAGCATCATAACCTAGTTTTTAAGGTCTTTCTGTCAGTCACTTTGGACTTTTAAAAGGGCTATTTTAATAGAGCCTCCAAGGCAAATTTTTCAAAATATCAGGCAACCTGCTAAAATGCTGAGTAATAAATCATTACAATGAGCAAGTGCTTTCGATTCTTTTCAATAAAGTGTGGCAATGATTTCTTTATTTCTATAAAGCAGACTTTTTTCCTGATGAAAAATCAGGTTAATTCTTCATTACTACATGTCGTGTACTATATATGTCTTAAGAGATATATTGTTTTATTGATTGATTGATTGATTGATTGCATTTGTTAACCGGGAAAGTCCACTGGGACTAGAAAGAGCCCATTTTCAGTGGAGGCCAAGGGGGAAAAGCTCCACATTAATTACATACAATGTGAACTATTCATACACAGAACCAAATATCTCGAGCAGTACTTTCACGTTCAAAGAAAAAAAAAATAGCAACAACAGTTATAATGTTGACAATCAATATATAAATATAAAGGTACAGATGACATACATTCAAGTAACACATTAGTATGAAAATATCTGCAGAATACTTAGCAGAGGAGAGTTGACTTAGGGGAAGAAAGGAGGAGACAGAAGGGATAGAGGAGTTAGAGTCAAGCTAAGGTGATAGCAAAGGAGTATGTATGGTAGAGAGAAGGAGAGGAGATGTTTGTAGTTAAATGGTTAAAGCTGAGACTCCAGAGACAGAAATCAGGTGTTCAGGTAAACTGTTGGGGTACAGGGGCATAGCCAGTGAGAGAAGATATGTACTTTGAGGGATTTTTTAAAATAGGCAGGATTGCTGATAGTCCTGAATGAAGGAGGGAGCTTATTCCATAACTTAGAGATAGGTTCATAGGTTCATAGGTAGGTACTAGGCTATCTGCCCAAAGGCATTTATAAGCCTAGCCAGAATGTGTTGGCTTTCGCCGCCCCCTTAGATTAGTTCCCTGTGCCTCTGTCCAGCAGAACCACTGAAGTGATCACCGAGGTAAACTTTCTGTTTCCCATCCACTCATCAAGGTTTCTTTTGAAGAGTGTTAGAGAGGAGCTCTGCATAATGCAGATTGGGATCTTGTTCCAAAGCATGGGAAGTCTCTGGGACAGGAATCTATCCCTCCAGCATGTCCTAGTTATTGTTGTGGTGAAGTTTAGATCCCTAGAGCGTGTGGCTCGAGGGGATAAGGTTTTCTTTAGGTGGAGCATGTCATCAGTTTTGGGTTGGACATGCCTTGTATGTCAGGCAGAGATCACCTCTGTGTAGGTGGTATGCAACCGAGTACAGCTGTAGTTTCTTCAGTCGAGCTGCATAGGGCATCTATTTTAGGCCAGTGATCCTCTTGGTGAGGTACTTCTGTGGTCTTTCCAGCTGTTGCAGGTGTCTTGTAAGGTACATCCCAAATGGGGCATTGTACTCTATGATGGGTCTGATGAGTGATGAGTAGAGGGGCACAATGACCTCTTTTGATCTGGATGCGAACCCTTTTGTGATTAGGTGGGCCACATAGAAAAATTTTCTAACCACTTTGACAATGTGATTATCAAAGGTGAGATTACTATCTACTTGGGTCCCCAGATCCCTTATTACGTCTTCCATATTTAGGGGACTACCACCTATGTGGTAGTTTGTGGGTACTTTGTTTTTTCCAAAGGGGATGACTATGCACTTTTTGGCATTTAGCTTGAGGCCATGATTTTGACACCAGGTATATGTCTCAGTGAGACCCTTTTGGAGGATGTCTGTGTCAGCCAGAGAGTCAATTATAGCCCTAGTTTGCAGTCATCTTTGAACTTGGTCAGCCATAGTCCTCCTGTGCTTGCCTGTACCTCTGAGAAGTATATGCCTAACAGGAGGGCTCCTAGGACTGAGCCTTGGGGAATGCCATTTGTAAACGGTTTAGAGTCAGACCTAGCTCCCTCAACTCTCACCATGTGGGTTCTGTCCATGAGCCAGTTAGCAAACCATCTTGTGATGTAGGGGTTTATGTTCAGGCTGGTCAGCTTGTCTATAATACCAGAATGGGGAATGGTGTTGAAGGCCTTAGTGAGGTCTAGATAGGCTGTGTGTACCACCTTTCCCTCATCTATAGCCTTGGTAACTGTCTCAAAGAAGTCCACCAGGTTTAGGAGGCATGATCTACCCTTAACAAAGCCGAACTGGGTATGGTCCAATGTTTGGAGGTTCCCAATGTCTCTGTTAATGAGTTCCATAATGATGCGCTCCATAGCCTTGCAGACCAAGCTAGTCAGGCTTATAGGGTAATAGTTCCTGGGGTCTGTTGTGGCTCCACCTTTGTGGAGCGGAATAACTGTTACTGTGCGCCACTCTATGGGTACATAGCCTGTGGTGAGGCTGAGTTTGAAAAGTGTGTTTAGGTGTGGGGTTAGTTTGTCTTTGAGCTCATGTAGGACGCAGCCTGGCACACCGTCCAGTCCCATTGATGCTGTGTTTTTGGCTTTTGGAGAGGACTGTTTTAACCTGAGTGTCTGTGATTTCAAGGACTCTACATTCTTCTGGTATGGTTATGGGCCCTTTTGGGGTGGGGGGGTGAAGTTTGCGCTGAACCTGTCTGCCAGGATGTTGGTGATATCGGTCGGTTCAGTGTATTTTGTGCCATTCTGCACTAACTCTGAGCAGATCTGAGCATTGCCACTTAGATTCTTGACATAGCTAAAGAATGCCTTGTGGTTATCTTTGGAGTCCTTGGCAATTTTTCTTTCAAAGCTCGCCTTTGATAATTTTATGAGGGATCGTACTTTCTTGCTGGTACTGATCAGAGATGTCTTCCCTTCTTGTGATTTTACTCTTTTCTGTACTAGTTTCCTTCTTCTATTGTATAGCTTGTTTATGGCAGGAGTCCACCAGACTGGTTTCCTTTTCTTGAAGGAGTGAGTCTTGGTTTTGAAGGAGTGAATCTTGGTTTTGCTTGGGATGGCATGATCCATGCATTCTTGTAGGTGCCTGTAGAATGCATTAGTAAAGGATTTTGCAGCTTGGACAGCATTATCCTTCAGCATGGGGGCTTTGAAACTTTCCACCTTGGTCTTAAGTAATGTGAAGTTTGCTTTTGAAAAGTTTTTCATGGTGGTTTTCTTGTCCGGTGGTGGGGGCGGAATGTGGATATCCAAAGTAATTTGTTTATGGTCAGATCTAACCAGCGAGGGGTTGACCTCCGGTGTGGAACACCAGTCGCCCATGTTGGTGATGACCAGGTCCAATATGTTGTCACCTCTGGTGGGAGTGCTGACCAGTTGAACCAGGGTGTTTGAGTTTATAATTTCTAGGAAATATTGGGCAAGGGAGTTAGTACTTGAGTAGTTCTCCCAATTAATGTTTGGGTAATTGAAATCCCCCAATATTAGAGTGTTTGGTAGGACTTTTATGTTTCCCAGTGTTTCCAGAAATGCAGAATGGGGGTCATGGTTGGTGATCTGTAGCCGGCTACAATTTGAATTGCAGTTTTGCCCATTGTTAGTTGCACGTGGATGATCTCTGAAGCATCGTGCTGTGTCACTAACCTGGAGGTGTGGGTATCCTTGATGAATATGGATACGCCCCCACCTTTTGTATTTTGGTTTGAGTTCTGTGGCTGAAATGTATGGTATGAATTATAGCCTGGTAGTGCTGGGGTGCTCTCTGGAGCCTTAAACCAGGTTTCTGTTACTGCACATATATCAATTTTCTCCATACTGAGGAGTGCCTCGAGTGCGTGCATTTTGAGGTTTAGACGGTATAAGAATACAACATTTGGCCAGCTGAGAGCTTGGGTTTATCGACTGACAGCATTAAGTTTTCAGACCTGAGGTGGCAATTAGTATGGTACATGACAATATGGAGGACAGGGAAGGGCAGGTTTCAGGTCGGTAGACTATCTTGTGGGCTGTGGCTAATTGTAGGTAAGTGACATGGTGAGGGGATTCTAGCCAATTTAGTTGATGCAAAGAGGAGCAGTGGTGGGTGGAAAATGTTGCATTAGTGACAAATATAGCAACTTTGTTGTAGCAAGAGTCTAATTTTGATTTTAAGGAGGACTGTAGTTTGGTGAGGATGAGGGTGCCATTTAGAAGAATTGGAATCAGGAAGGATGAGGCCAGAGCTAGTTTAGTGGAATGGCTAAGAAAGTAGCTGTGCCAATAAAGGACACCTAGCTTTTGATGTTTTTTTTTAATTTTGCTGTAGATGTGAAGGTCAAACATTAATTTGTCATCAATGATGACACCTAACAGTTTGGTACTAGGGACAACTTGAATGGTAGTGTTGTTTTGGGAGTGAACAGAGAAAAGTGATTAGTCTATAGGGGTAGATTTTGTGACGGTAAATACTAAGAGTTTAGTTGGGTTAAGGGCGAGATGGTTGTGGGTCATCCAGGTTTCAGTTGAAGCAAACGCCTCTTGGGTAAGATGCTGTAATACAGTGGCAGATTTAGAAGAGCAGATGATAGTTGAGTTATCTGCATATTGGATAACAGTACTGTGGGTAAGAGTGTTGTGAAAGTCATTAACAAATATACTGAATAGGAGGGGACCCAGAATTGAACCTTGGATGATGCCTGTGTTTGTGTTGATGAAAGGGGAAGAAAAGTGCTGCCATATATTAGATTGCTGCCTATTGCTGAGACAGCTAGTAAGCCATTGTAGGATAGGGGGAGATAGGCTGAGGTTAGAGAGTTAGAGAGGCAAGCAGAAAGGAGTGGGAAATAGTGTCAAATGCCTTTGATAAATAAAGAAAGAGTGCAGAGACTATGGAGCCAAAAATCACAAGGTCTTTTTCCTGTGTCCATGAAGGAAATTAGTGCAGTGTTGGTGCTATGTCCGGGCCTAAAGCCATGTTGAGTGGGCGAGATGATATGGTGTTTTACCAGATGACTTAGGAAGTGAGTATGAATACACTTCTCTAGTATTTTGTAGATGGGGGAAAGAATGCCAATAGGATGGAAGTTTGAGATTTCTGAATTGTTACTGCCTTTATGAAGCGGGAGGACAAATGCTTTTTTCCAGATATCAGGTATGCATGATTCTTGAATGGACCTGTTGAGGAGGATGCTGACAGGATATACAATGGAGGAGGCTGCTAGTTGTAAGTATTCTGCAGGTAAGTTATCTGGAGCGTTGGTACATTGTTTTAGTTTATGAAGAAGTTTTTGGATCTTGGCCTTCTGTCCAAACTTGAATCGTGCTACCACAAGATCTCCAAATTTGCAACCAATTCAAAAAACTCATCCCACCACTGCCACTCCCTCCTCACTCTCAACTGGCTTGAACTACGCAACTAACTCAGTTACCTACTGCTTACCATTGCCAACAAGCTCATCTTTAAACCTGCCAACTGCCCAGCTCTCACTACTTCCTTAAAACCTTACATTCCCACCCGCTCACTCAGATCCAAAAACCAAAATCTCCTTCAGGTCCACAAATCTGCATGACCTCCTGGCCATCTACTGCTGTCCCACTCCTTAGCTAAACCCTGGAACTCTCTCCCCACACACCTACATAACCTACCTAACCATACAAATTTCAAATCTCAGCTACTCTTTCATCTTTCTTCCAAATGGGAATGCCCTTGCCATGCTCCAACGTAACCCCCCTTCAATCCACCTTGCACTGACTCATCCAACTACCTCTACTATTACTTCATCCCAACCAAAACAATCCCTCCCCTACCAAAAAACAATTTTCTCTCTAATATCTATTGTACTATACTCTCCAATCTCAAATATACTATTACCCTCTCCTTGCATAATATTTTCCTAACCTACTAATGGCTAGTAGCTATATATTTTGAAATGTTAAACCTGCAATTGAGTTTATAACATAAATATTCACTTTATGTAAATGTTGAAATTTCTGTATTGAATTATGTCTTTCATTTTTGTAACATTGTGACAAACCAATTGCAAATTTCATGGAGCTTATATGTAAATGTTTAATTAGCTGTATGTGCAATGTCCTTTTGTAACATGTGAAATGTAACTTGCAATTATTGTGGAGCTTTTCTCCCGAGCCTCCACTGAAAAACAGGTTCTTCTTGGCCCAGTGGACTTTCCAGGTCATCAAACCTAAATAAATAAATAAAATAAAATAAATAATAGGAGCTGATAGAGGTTATGTGGTGCACATGACGTGGTCTAACCCGGCTGAGGCATTCAATGGTCTCACCATGTATGTATAATTGACAGACTGGTGAAATTAAATATTAGCCCTTATGCAATGAGAATGATGGCAATTAATTGTCAAGCAAAACATCTATTAATAAAATGGCAATTTCCACTTTTTGATGTAAAAAAAGTAAAAAAAAATGGAGTTCCTCAAGATTTGATATTGGGTTCTCTTCTATTTGAAATGTATGTCTCTGATTTGCAAATCAATATCCTAGATCTCTGGTTGTCAAAATTCACTGATGACTGTAAACCATGGGTTGTTGTAAGAATGCATTCTGACATGAAAGTACTCCAGGATGGGTTGTACTATGCACGAGTGGTGTGAAGATAATGACCTCAAGTAAAATACCAAAAAATGCAGTATAGTTCACTCCAGTAAAATAGGTGACACACCCCTTAAGAATGACACTGGAATTAGTAATCTGTGCACTCTTTTGGATGACTCCTTATCATCTGGCCATTTGGCCACACCACAGATGGAAAATCCTTCTTTATGACCTAACTAATAAGCAAGGGCATCTCACCCAGAACCAAATAATTATTAATTTGACTGTCCCAGTCTTTTATCCATCCCATTATTGAGCACAATGCCCATCTTAGGTATGTATCTATCAAAATGCTTCACTCCCCCAGAGAAACTTCAGAGGCACCCATTAAAACAAACAAAAAAAATCACAGGCATCAGGCCTCTTTGTTATCCAGACAAGTTGGTGCCTGCTCTCTGTACTGCATTTCTTATAAACTCCTCCACATTGATCTGTCTTTGAGCTTTTCACAAGTGAATGGTCCCACTCTCCTACACCTACTATATCATTGTAGAACTAATGGTTCATTAAACACATACACAAATGACTTTAAACTTCATCAACCAGTGAATAAGTTTCACTGGTATGACAGATTCTTATCCTAATATATTTCCCACTTAAACAAAGTAGTACTCTAGGTACATTATGAACTAACATAGACGATTCGATGGGCACTCATGAAATCTACCCATGCTTAACTTGCACATCCCTCCTAAAGATGCAAGCTAAATGATGAAATTGGATTTTCTGGGCTAGGCTCAGCATGGTCTGATGGTTAAAATGCCTAGTATCTACTTTTGAACTCATAAACGTGTTCTCAAAGGGCTATCATAATTCTGCACCTTATGCATTCTCTTTTACTGTTTGCAGGTGCATTACAGAACAATCCCAATTTTTACATTAGCTGTCTGATACAGTTTCTGTATACATTCTTCTGCATGGGCTGTGATGGTAATTTTTAATGCTTACTGACTAGTCACAATAAGAATGTAAGGCAGTCTTTGGTCTCTAGTTATAGTCATAGAGGACCACCTACCATATCGCAGTCTTTGGCCAGGATTCAGAAGCATTGTCACCAGAGGTAAACTATTTTACCATTGGTGGTAGTTGATCTTACTCTTAGACAACCCTACTGAATTCTTACCTCACTGAGATGCAGCACTGTGGTGGATTGTCTCTGTGAGCTAACACAATTGCTAATGAAGCATTTTGAGGGAACAGCATATCATAATTAGCCATAGGCTGTTCCCCTTAAAATGCCAGTGATAACTGATTTATTCAGCTGGTCAATTCATAGAACAGTTGTTTACACAAATGCTTACTGCCAGCTGTATTAGTTAACTCAGCCAAAAGTTCATGGTCACCTACTACTCTTAGTGAAAGAGATCATCCATACCCTATCAGCATACTTCTCAACAGATCTACCCAAGAATCCTATATGCCCATCATCTGGAAAAAAGCTTATATCCTCCCTCTACACAAAGGGGGCCCCAACATAGCCACCACCAATTTCCGCCTCATTGCTATACTATCACCCTTCTCTAAGATTCTGGAAAAATGTATTCATTCTCAACTTCTTCACCATCTGGCTCACAAGCACATCCTCTCCCCCATCCAAAATGGATTTAGGCCAAGGCATAGTACCACCACTGCCCCCATATCCTTTGTGGACACTGTCAACTGAGCCCGTGATGTTGGTAAAATCGTATCTTCACTATTTCTTGATCTTTCTAAAGCTTTCAATACTATATCCCACACTCTCCTAACAAAACTCTCTAACATAGGTACCTCACTTCAAACTCTAAAATGGTTCACTAATTACCTCACTAACAGGCAACAATCAATTAAATGGCAGAACTCTTACACCCCTTTCCTAAACACCACCACTGGTGTTTCTCAAGGCTCTGTTTTAGGCCCACTTCTGTTTAGCATATTTATCAATAACTTCCACACCGAACTATCTCAAGGCTCAGTCATCCAGTATGCTGATGACTCAACTATCATCTGTACTGCAAAGAACTCCTCAGAACTACACTAACTCACCCAAAACACCCTTGCCTCCACTGAAATTTGGATGTCTAATAATCATCTTGCCCTGAACCCCCAAAATAACAAACTAGTAATCTTTGCCCCCAAACGTCCACACCCTGACAAAAAGAGAATTTCACCATTCCATCCCTAAATGGTACCACCATCGACATTGTACCTAGCACAAAACTCCTAGGTGTCATCATAGATGAAAATCTCACATTCTGCCTGCACATCCAGTCCAATGTCAAAAAGACACATCAAAAGCTTGGCACTCTCTACTGACACAAACATCTACTCAGTGCATCAGCCCAACTTTCCCTTGTCTCTTCTTTTCTATTATCCTCTCTTTTATATGGTACCCCCCTCCTCACCAACATTCACTCCTCACTAAAGTCCAAACTAGACTCGTGCTACAACAAAATTGCCAAATTTCTAATTAATTCCTCCTACTGATCCCACCACTGCTTATCATTACGCAACCTAAAATTGTTTGAAGCCCCCCAACTATCTCACCTTTATCCAGCTAACTACAGCTCACAAACTCATTCATAATCCATCCATGTGCCCTGCTCTATCTTCTATACTTACTTTATACCATCCTAACAGACCATTCCGATCCAACAACCAACTGCTCGTAAATGTAGAAAAAAACTAAATTTCAGCTGGCCAGATGCTTTATTCCTTTCTCATCACAAAACTTTGGAACTCCCTCCTGCCGACACTTAGATCCACCCACTCAGTAACCCTCTTCAAGACATCTCTGAAACAACACCTCTCCTCATCTTGGCTGTGAACATGTGCTAACACCACATCTCATATAACCTAACTTAAACCATCACAACTATTCTTACCCCCACTCTACTACTCTGGCATCCTCCTTTCACATCCACCTGTCATTTTACTCACTCCACCTCTCCATGCTGTCCACTTCCCTCTTCTACTAACCCTCATTGTCCTACCATTGATCCCTCTGGTCTACTTCCTTCTCTTCCTAACCCTTATAGACCTACCACTGAACCAGGCAAGACATTCAGGTACTCTCGCAACCCAACTTAATATCATCCCACCACTTATATCTGCAACAATATCCACCGACTTTGCTGATTCCTGCAACAGGACTCATATAGCCTATCGCTCAGCTATTACACCTCCTAAACATGTGAAAAGTTTCAGTACCTAGTCTCTAATTAAGTCCTATATCTGCTTTGCATCCACTGCATGGTGTCTTATTTAAATTTTACTAGCTGAAAACTACTCATATGGAATGTTCTCGTATATATACTCTGTTTTGCTTGTATAATATCTTTGATTTGAGAATGATTACTTATGTACTGTTTTTTCACCAATTGTATAAACTGGCAAAAATATGTACTAAATATCTTTATTAATGTAAATTCTGTATTGTATGTGAAATGTCTTATATGTGGAGCTTTTCTTCCGGGGACCCCACTGGAAATGTGCACTTCTGGCTCAGCTGGACCATCTCGGTAAACAAATGCAAATAAATAAAATAAATAAATCATTTTAAAGTTAAGTGCTGGGGGAGTTTAGCAAAAAAGTGGTGTTTGTGTCTGGGTGCGTGTGTGTGTGTGTGTGTGTGTGTGTGTGTGTGTGTGTGTGTGTGTGTGTGTGTGTGTGTGTGTGTGTGTGTGTGTGAGTAGGGGGTGTCCATACCTCTAATCTCCCACTAGAGTAATAATAAGCGGATCTAATACAGACATAAGGAACACTAGACACCAGGGAAACATATTTAACCTCTCATTACTGAAAACAAATTGATAGAACAACAGACATTACAGCATGAAAGACGTGTGTGTGTGTGTGTGTGGGGGGGGGGGCAATGGATACCAAAGATACATCTGAATAACACCTTTATCCACTTAAAGTTAATTAAACACAGGTTTTGGAGAATGAATTGCATAATAAGATGTATGAAACTCTAATGTCTGGCATGATTAACGTACTGTGCTGGTCTGAGATATATGAGGGCCGTGTTAAGACAGAGCTGGTTGGAGGAGTAGGGAAGTGCCCTGGTGAGAGAAGGGTAAGTTCCCTGCTGTCCTGGCCAAATTTCATCTGGTCAGTATAAATATCACCACAGGTCACATCTGAAAAGAAGCCACTGGCAAAGTGGAACAAAACCAGTCAACAAAAACATATAAATAAAATAAACAAAGTTAAAACAAAACAATGGATGATGCCAGGGAGTCTTTCTAAATAGTATTCTAATCTGTTTAAAAAGTTAATAGAGCAACAGGTCTTGCATCATTATGTATATTCTGAGCAATAAGAAGACTGAACATCTAATATCTTGCATTATTGACTGTAATTATTTGTGATTTACAAAGGACAGTGATGAGAGGTATTGTGATGTGTCCTTCTTTGCATGTGTGTGTGTGTGTGTGTGTGTGTGTGTGTGTGTGTGTGTGTGTGTGTGTGTGTGTGTGTGTGTGTGTGTGCGTGTGTGTTTTCATGTGTGTATATTTGAGTGGGAATGAATAAGATGGGTGACTGTGCTAATGTGATGCATCAGACACCAGTGGTGATTAGAGCAAGGGCAGCAGAAAAGGACCTGTTAGCACTTGTGGCAGTCACTGAGTTAATCAGAGGCATACGAATTAGCCAATAATGAGGCCATTCCTCATTGCAGCTAATGTTTCTCTTAATCAGTAGTTTCTACAATCTTACTAAAAGGCCCATTTTGCTGCAGCTTTACCATTTGCGGAGTGTGCCTGTTTGCAAATTCTGGCTTCTGTGTTCAAAGCTGTTTTTAGTAAGAGACACTTCAATAATTCATAAGGGTGTCACATCTTCTTTCTGAACATCACTTTATTTAGTAGAGAAGTCAGTGGTGCAGAAATCTTTTAATTTATTTCCTCTAGATTGCTGGTCTCTATCTAACTGTCTGTTATGTCTCTGTTGCCATATCACAAAGAACAAAAACTGGATTTGAAGTTCTTATTTTTCTTAGAGTACTGCTTTTATTTATTTGAATTTCTCATCATCTGTACTTTCTTTCTTTCTCTTGGTTTAAATGAAGCATTTTGACTCTGGCTCTCCACAGAGATATAAACCTAATACATTTCCAAAATTCACCTTGTTTTTGGTCTTCATAGTATTGACCATTTCATAGAAAGAAAAATGATCAAGATTCATAAGCAAGTTGTTCACTTTATTATGAAAAGTAATGAGGTGTGCAGTGACACACGGTGTGTCCAGTTTAGAAATATACATAGCATGATCACATACCCAGGAAAATATCACAATAAGCATCATATGTTAATAACAATATAATGACATGCAAACGAGTGACATAGAAATGAGAACAATTATAAACTCAAATGAGGAAGAAAACCATGGTGGTGATATTCATAACCATATAAAAATGACCTGATGAGCAGCTTAAGGCAGTGAATTTATATACCATCATTTCTCACTGAAAAGAGAGAGAGGGAGAGAGATTCAATTAATATACTAAGAGTAGCATTTGCAGTAGCTGAACAGCATTTGTTAGGGGTCATTCATGCAGCCAGTGTGCACAACAGTGCATGTTGTCACCCTCAGCATTGCAAATGTATCCGACTGCACTTAACTATCACCTCTTCAACAAGATCATATCTGAATGCTATCATGTCAACAGAAACAATATAAGGAAGCTTGTAGAACTATGTCATCCTCACATGGAATCATGAGGAATGAGTGGAATACCAATCCCTGTGGACACTAAGATATAGATAGTATTGACCATGGCTATTCAGACCATCTAGCATCAAGGGACATAGTAAGTGTTTCACAAGCATCTTTCACATGAATGCAATGCCAGGTCCTTGATATCATGCTTCAGCATGTGGATGAGTACATGTGGTTTCCACAGATTGTATCAGAGAGAAAATCAATATATAGGCAGTCTGTAAAATAGCCCAGATTTCAGATGTTTCTGAGGCCAATGACTGCATCCATATTGCCATAAGGACTCCACTCATTTACCATGTTTACCAGTATGCCAACTAGCAAGCTTTCCTTTCCATCAGCTTCCAGGAAGTGTATAATGCACAAGGTATTAGTCACGCTGTATCAATGCACCTTCCAGGCAGTCTCCATGATTCACACATCTGGCACACATATGACCTATACTGGCAATCTGTGTAGGCTGAGTTCCCACTGTACAATGTAGTTGTCTTTGATGAATGTTACCTGGAGATATGATGTGTGATACCAATATATAACCAGCTGATCATGACTAAGATGTGATATAGCTGTGCTGCTGGGTACCTAAAACATTTTCTAGTCTGTGTTTGGATTGTTGAGGTCCCAGTTCCATTCCTTAGATTCATCTTGTGGTGCATTGCAATATGCTCCAGAGTCCTGCAGCAAGATATTTGTTTTCTGGCAGAGCAGCACAGGATTTTGGTATGCAGACAGTTAGAGCAGGGAATCACCTTCAGAGTTCCAGACAGTCCACAACCAGCAGTGGAGGAGGTACCAGTTCAGGAAATCATCAGAGGAGCCAGCTGTAGAGGAAGACCATGCAAGACAGAAGTTGTTGCAATAAACTGCAGCACTAACAAAGAACTGGACTGCAGTCCATGACATAGACAACAATATAAGCAACACTATACCGAAGCTACACAGTACAGGACAATGACTGACCTCACTGTGTATCAGACATTACTTAGTCCATCTAACAGAGAGGAGTACGCAGGGCACAGTTATCATCATATACATATTTTGGATGGAGCACAGTGACAAGGTTCAGCACTGGTTACATTGGTAGAAATGGAAAGTGGACTAAATAATGTGAAACCGTTACTATGTTATATGGCTGGATTATTGGGAGGAGCTGGGTACACTGAGTAAGGAGGGGGTGGAGTTTCCTGAAGGGTGTTGGTGCCAGATGTTCTCTGTACTTCATAGTACCAGTTCCAGGGGACACAGTTGTAGTAGATGTTGGAGCACTGCCAAAGCATGGATGCAACAGGGGTTGTGGTTCCAAAGGTGGGAATGATGTAGACACTAGCTGGCCTTGTCCACAAGGTCATCCTATTTGTGGAGTGGCACTGCTGCCAAATCCAGCTGACATGGATTATGTGGAACTGCATGACCATAACTGCTTAGATGTGCAATGCAAAGGACTGCCTTGTAGGTTTCAGTGTGAGGGTGGCAATGTCATACCACAGCATGCCTACCACCTGTAGTTGTGGGGAAGAAGTGGCACTAAGCAATCTCAATGTCTGCAGATTGTGAAGTATAAGCATGGTGGCCATAAATATGATGACACCCATGGTGGGAAGATCCATGAGATCCTATGGAGATTGCATTAGCTACCAAGTGTCTAATAATAACTTTAGCAGGTGGGTGTGCTCCCTGGCGCTATGATTCATAGTTGTATTCAGACATTGGAGGCCCTCATGCATGAAGTATGCTAATTATCTCTACCATGATAATGGTGGTATCTGTGTATGTGGATAACTGACCTCACATCTATTGAAATATGCCCAATATGACACCTAGGGCAAGACATGCCACTGGTAGTCACCATCACACTGATCTCTAGTACTGCCTTTATGCTCAGATGTGGCACCACAGCCCATTGCTTATGTATGATTTGGTGACAGCCATGTACATGTGTTGAGCTGCCAGGTAAGTCTTCTCCTTCAGCACTTATAACAAAGGGATGGGTGAGTTCCACAGCCAATACAGCTGTCAAAGGATGTGGGTTGTAGGGTGCCTTCTACTGTAATTATTGTTGACAGTGTCAGTGAGCTATCCAACTGTGCTATGTGTAGGCTGCCATCATTATACAGCTCTGATGCTGCACTGTTATCAGGTATGTCCTATTCTGTTTTGGGCTAACCTCACAAAAGCTACAGCTGGGAAGATAGTCAGAAGAACACCTATGTGTACATCTTAAGATATATAGCAGTCCCTCACCCCAGTGCTATGCTAGCATTTCAAGACACATATAATACACAGACTGAAGACTAATGTACCTTGTGGAATATGCTTTAGTACCTTCATCCTAGGATGTCTGTCTGGGAGGGACATGACAATGTTAATATCAGCAAGCTCCCACCTGTGGTGTGCCACCAGACACGGCTTGTACCTTGTGTTAATATTAGCTTGGTGCAGCTGACTGAGACACGTGATATTATTACCAGTCCAACTGTCATATCTAGTCCTCCACCTGCTGTAATTATCCTGTCACTGTCCCCAGGCAGGGATATCAAGAACTTCTCTATGTCAGTCAGTGTTATCTGTGACAGTGAACTCCCAGCTGTAGCCATTATCTCATATGCATTGGCTTTGGCTTTCATCTGGACATGTAGAATCACAATGGTAACTATGCAGTGGACATGTGTTGCCAATGTACTACACTGACATTCATAGCAAGACCCTGCCACAAAGGTTCCAGAAAGTCCACATCAATGTTGTTGGTAGCTATAATGCACTTTCCATGTCCATGTCAAGCATGCAGTAACTCCTCTGTCTCTCCTGGGAAGACATTTTCCAGTTTCCCTGTCATGTTAATACCTGTATATGAGGACATACACCGTTGGTCAGATCCTGGGTATATAGTTTTCTCCCCATCAAATCTACTAGTCCACCAAAGTCCTGCTACTGTGGCTGCAACAAGAGGCATGAGTACCATACCGTGTTTTCACAAGCCACAGCTCCACAGTGACCCAGTTAGGGCAGCTTGGAGACAGTCTGTGTTGTAACATGAGACCTAAAATCCACCTATATGAACCCGTGTCCTCCTTGCATCACTGCCATGTGTCTCATGGAGCACATCCACAGCCTGAAGAATGTGGCAGATATACCTTAACCACCCCCCTTCCTGTGCATGTGCCAGTTGAAGTCCTGTAGCAGAGGATATGCTGTCCAACACATTTCAGTCTGACTGTGTTGACAACCAACACAATCATCCATGTAATCCTTGTTATTCAGCATTTCATCATGTTCGATTGGAATGGGTGGAACTGTGGCATGTATGCTCTTAGTCCACTTTGCTACCATCAGCTATTCTTAGCCCCACTGTCTGCCAATTGCTGTTGGCCTGTATTCCTTAACAAAGGTGCTTTAAACTACTTTTTTACAGTGTAGCACACTGCAATAATGATTGTTCTAAGTTATGCTTGCTTTACTATAACAGTATAGAAGGCTTAATGAGTATACAATGGCAATTGCAGCTTTTTGTCCTTGTTACTACTGGACTTATAGCATAATAGTTATACTAATCAGGCAAATTTGATTAAATATTTCTGAAGTACACTGCCACAGTGCAGAGTGTTATGAACTCTACATTGCACTATGTGGCCTGTGCCTGCCCATGCATAGTGGGCCATGCAATGGTCTGCATATGCCAGGCAGCCTCATTATACCCATGCACCTGCAGGGTTTTTTATCATGCAGGAACCCTATATGGGTGAAATGATGCCAGACTGGTGCCATGAATCATGGTGTTTTGCCATGAAACTGGATTGTGCATGTGTTGGTAAAGACTAGCTACCATGTGTGTTGGGCACGTATCTGCCCCTTCCTCCCCATGATATAAATGCCTGCTGTTGTTGTGCTACTGCACATTGACATTGGCATTGGAAAACCTTGTGCTTCCATGCTGCCTGTTGATGGATGTCATACAGTTTTATGAGTAGACAGGACTCACTTACCATTTCCCTCCTTGTAGCATCTGGAAGTGGATATGGCTTCTGGAAAGGCCAAAATGGAAAGGGATCATGTATAGTACAGTACAGAGACAAAAATCTTTGTCAACTAGCTACATTTGCACCTTCCCTCACGTGAGAGCCCCCATTAGAATCTGGAAGTCTGGCACTGTCTTGTCCTGGTAATGAGTGATGCCATGGGCATTACCCACTCTGTTGTGTGGTGCTAGATTTGGTACAGTGACCAAAAATGCTGCCACCCTGACATTCTCCTCCAGTGGGAAGAAATTAAGGAGAGATATAACATGATTACCATAGTAGGTATAACTACCAGTTGACTAATTTTACAAAACTAAGACTTCTTTTTAACCTATAATCATTTTGTGATGCTCATTGTTACGATGTGCTTATGCCTCTTAGCACCTGATAAGATTCAGGAGAATAGACAGAATTAGTCCAGCTTGTCCAAGCATACGTTGAATTGTTACCATACATGAATACCCAGGCTTATAATGAATATACATTGCTTTCAATTATAAGTGTTACACTGCTACTAGGTACTGTTACTAGGTATTCTTGAAAGTACCATCATATTTCAGAATGTAATGACCTTGGGTATACTAAAACAGTTAAGTTTGTATATCTCTGCTAGGGTAATTTTGCAGTTTGTATTGTTCAGTGCCTCACACCTATGTGATCACTATGCAGGTTCTGTGCATTGCCCTTGTCACCATGACATGTTCTACTGCACTACTGCTCATTCAGTTGTCTACGACTGTATCAAGTTAGATGTGCCTGTCATAACGTGGGCATGCAAATGTGCCACTGCACTTGCTTTTACATTTGTTAGGGTGCAGGTTTACCACAAGAATGATGTATGTCATGCATATTCCTGTTGATGTTCTAAGGTATGTTATATGTGGCACAATCCTACCCTGTACCATTCATATTAGCTTTTGCCATGATGTGTATGTCACTTTCTTCATTTTGTTATTTGTCATTTCTTTTTCTGTTTCTCTCTGACTTACATTAAGTTTTCTGTACTGTCAGCCACAGAGCTGGATGTGATGTAGAAGTATCCATCATGCCATGCACCTGCTTTGAGACCACCTTCTGGGTTCCCAGCAGTCTCCAGGCTGACCACTCTGCAGGCTAATGCAGGTTATTCAGTAGGAAATGACCCTGAGGTTTTGCTGTTGGTCATTGGTGCTGCTTCTTTGGTGGGAATTATAAGCTCTTCATCAAGGAGCACCACTGAGTATTTCCATTGGGTCACACATCAGGAGAGGAAAGGACTCGTAAGAACTGTGATGGATAGTCACATGAATTGCAGAGTTACACAGCTGCATGTCCCCAGCTATTGGGCCACTAGTAGCAAGGCTAAGCCATGAGGGCACTGTTGGAGATGACTGACTTCTGGGTGGGTTCACCAGTGTGCAGTGTGCCAGTTGAGGCTTACCCCATGCTATTTCACATTATGGTGTTCCCCTTCCCTCAATATCACTAATGTACACAGTTTGTTGTCCATCCTCTTCATCACCATTTTGTCTTCTTTCTGTCTATCTGCATGTCCCCTTTGTTGCCCCTCATTTTGTAGCAGAATCTCCACTGTCAGACTTTGTCAGTGTTATATGTTTGCCTGCCTCTGCTGGTATGTCTACCCCTCCCTACTCACCGCTCATCCATACTAACTTCTCCCTCTATCCTTCTTCAAAAAAGGTACATCTGTACCACAGAAAAATGTCCTTCTTTCTCCAAATCTCATCCCACTCTCCCTTTCCCATTGTCCTCTGTTTTCCTCTGCTTGCTCTTCTGTATTTTTGACTGACCTATCACTCCATTTACTTCCCATTTATAATATAAACATGGTAGGGACTTTGTTGGATAGCCTGTACATGGACTCACACCTGTGCCCATGTTATCTAAGAGTGCACTTCAATGTCTGTGTGTGTGTGTGTGTGTGTGTGTGTGTGTGTGTGTGTGTGTGTGTGTGTGTGTGTGTGCATACATATCATCATAAGTATATAACTTGCTTCTTAATGGGTCCATGTCATGTAACCAGCCATAGTGCAGTCTATATCACTGCATGCTGTTTTCCAGTTTTATGACTGAATAACCTACTTTTACAGCACTACTCCCAGCAGGTCCTGCATCCTTAAACCCTGTCAGGTAGCATCACACAACTTTAGTCAACCATTTTTCACAGTATGGTCATGTTATCATTTTGTCTGAATTCTTTTACTTAACAGGTTATTTCATGTAATTTTTTTTCTGAATTCCTTCAGTTAACGTGTTGTTATTTCATGTTAAAGAATGGGCAAACTGTACATCAGCACCCTGATTGGAAAACAAATGTTCTCCAGCAAGATATAATGTACAAGTAATGCCTGCTGAAAAATGAGTCCGCCACTTCACAGCAGCATATCAAGCCGCCGTGGAGCTCAGACTGAAAAAGAAACTAATGGTCACCATTACTTTACACTCACTCAGCAGCACATTTGCTGTTTAGTGAGTGTAAAAAAATAAACTGAAAAAAAGTGTATGCATGTGTATATATGTGTATGAGTGTGTTTCTGTCTGCGTATGTGAGTGAATGTGTGTATGAAAGCAGAAGAGACTGTGTGTGTGAGATCAAGAGAGAGAGAGAGCAGTCTTGTGTGCATAGCTCTCAGCTGTCCGATTTTTCACAGAATGTCCAGAGTTTTGTCTTACATGTTTTTTCTATTCCTCATAAAATTTGTGATTTCCTGAAGTTTTGTGGCAAATCAGTGATCAGTGACTTCACTAACTAATGATGGGCATTTGAGTTTCATGTTTTATATCTCTTGGAAAATGCGTTGTAAAACAAGACCTTTTATTTTAGCAAATTTCTAAGTTTATAAGAGCAATACTTAACATCTGTCCCTATTTTGAGGGCTTTGCCCCTGCATTATTTTTAACTTTGTCCAAATTTTTTGTGCTAAGAGGCTGAGAGTTATGCTTGCGTGAATGAACGTGAATATGAAACCAAAGGAGACTGTGTGTGTATATATGTATGTCTGTGTGAAAGCAGAAGATACTATACATGAGAGAAAGAGAGAGAATGGGCTTTCTGTAAAATTTTGTGTTTTTCTTATTTATTTTTATGAAGTACTACATTATTTTTATATATTTTTGATGCAAAATGTTTCTTCCAACATTATTAACATATACTACAGAAAGTATAAAACATTAGGAGGAGGAACTATTTTACATCAAAAATCCATATAAAATATAGTACTTAAAAAATAAGTAAAACAACAATTTTACACAGATCCCATTCTCTAAGCACAATAATGCCCTCCAGGGTGGGTGTCAATGTGTAATTAATGCCCTTCTAGGGGCGCATATGCCCTCCACCTGCAGCATCGGGCCTTATTGTGTAATTAATGCCCTTCTAGAGGAGCATATGCCCTCCACCTGCAGCATCAAGCCTCATAACACCCCCAGAAGGGTGTTAATTACACATTAACACACACCCTGGAGGGTATTATTGCTTACTTATCATTTTGAATTTCTTCAGTTAACAGGTTATTTCATGTTATCATTTTTCTGAATTCCTTCAGTTAACAAGTTGTTATTTCATGTTATCATTTTTCTGAATTCCTTCAGTTAACAAGTTGCTATTTCATGTTATCAATTTTCTGAATTTCTTCAGTTAACAGGTTATTTAATGTTATCATTTTTCTGAATTCCTTCAGTTGACAAGTTGCTATTTCATGTTATAATTTTTTCTGAATTCCTTCAGTTAACAGGCTGTTATTTCTTCAGTCATTCACAACTTCTAGACTACTAGTCTACTTGATTGGTTTCTAGATTAGACACATGCCCCTCTAGCTCTTTCCAATCCATAAAATGTTCTCACCTATGGTGCAGTTAGTCATTTGCCTTTACTTAGTGAGTATGTGACTGTGTTTGTGTGTCTGTCTGTACATGTGTTACTGAGGATGGGAATAGTTGTATGCGACTGAATGGAATAGTTAGTTTCTAGAGACCATAAAATGGGAAAAAAGTTTGAAATATCCTGACAGTGCATTTGCTGTTATTGTACTAATACTTCACTTTGGTACAAATTACACAAAACTCTTGTGTTCTTTGGTGCAAAATGTTAAAGTCTGGCTGTGGTAAAATGTTTAACAGCTAAAAGAAGTCTCAGCCATTAAGTAAAGAAAGATGCCATTGACCGATAAGGGTTTGACTAAATTCTTTCTGTGTTATTTGCCCAGTTATTCATGTATTGCAAGTTTAGCTTTGTTAATTTATTTACTTAGTTTTGTTACTCTCACTTACTTATACATATTTTATAGGTTCATAGGTTCATAGGTTTATACTAGGCTATCTGCCCTAAGGCATTTATAAGCCTAGCCCAAATTATTGTGGCTTACGCCACCCCTTATATGAAAAAATACTGTGCCCATTAGTTTGTTGTGCCTCTGTCCAGCAGTGACCCAGAGATGATTCCCGGGGTAAACCTACGATCTCCCATCCACAGGTCTAGATTTCTCTTGAACAGAGTCAGCGAGGTGCTCTGCCTCACATGGACCGGGATTTTATTCCACAGCATAGGGAGTCTCTGAGTGATAAATCTATCCCTCCAGCACGTCCTATTTATATCCGTGCTAAGGTTTAAGTCGCTTGCTCTAGTGGTTTTGGTGGATTTGGATTTTTGAGGTGGAGCATGTCCATTAATTCGGGTTGGACATGGCCTTGTATGTCAGGCACATGTCACCTCTGAGCAGACGGTATGCGACTGAATAGAGCTGGAGTTTCTTCAATCTGGCAGCATATGACAGATTTTGGAGTCCCTTTATCCTTTTGGTGAGGAACTTTTGGGGTCTCTCCAATTGCAGATGTCGGGTGAGATACATCCCGAATGGGGCATTGTACTCGATCATTGGTCTGATAAGTGAAGAGTACAGGAGAACAATGACCTCACTAGATCTGGATGTGAATCCCTTCATGATCAGGTGGGCAATGTAGAAGGTCTTTCTAACCACTTTAGCAATGTGAGTGTCAAAAGAAAGGCCACTGTCAACCTGGGTCCCCAGGTCCCTGATAACCTCTTCTGTGCTTAGTGGATTTCCACCTATATGGTAGCTTGGGGTTACCTTGTTTTTCCCGAAGGGTATGACTATACATTTTTGGCGTTTAACTTCAGGCCATGGCTCTGGCACCAGCTATCTGTTTCCGTGAGTCCCTTCTGAAGGATATCCGTGTCCGATGCACTTTCCACTATGGCCCTGTTTGCAGTCATCTGCAAACTTTGTCAGCCAAAGTCCTCCCATGTTGGCCTGTACTTCTGAGAAGTAGATGCCAAACAATAGGGGCAAGGACCGAGCCCTGTGGGACACCACTTGTGACCGGCTTGGAGTCTGACACAGCGCCAGCAACTCTAACCCTGTGGGTTCTGTCCTTAGTTTGCAACCCATCTTGTGACATATGGGTTTACATTTAAGCTGGTAAGTTTTCTACAATACCCGAGTGGGGTATTGTGCAAGGTCAAGGTAGGCTGTATGGACTGCCTTTCCTCATCAATGGCCTTGGTGACTATTTCAAGAAGTCGACCAAGTTCAAAAGGCATGATCTTCCCTTGACAAAGCCAAACTGGGTCGGGTCCAATGTCTGCAAGTCCCCTATATCTTTGTTTATGAGCTCCATTATGATCCTCTCCATAGCTTTGCAGACTAGACTTGTTAAGCTTATGGGGTAATTACCAGGGTCCGTGAGGCGCCACCTTTGTGGAGTGGGACCACAGTTGCCCGCCACTCCTTGGGCACGTATCCTGTGGTAAGGCTGAGATTAAACAGCTGCCTTATGTGCGGTTTAATTCCTCATTTAGCTCGTAGCACACAGCCGGGACACCATCCGGTCCCATTGATGCTGTGTTTTAGCTTTAGAGAGAGCAGCTTTCACCTGCGATTTGAGATGTCCGGGAGGCTACACTCGGCTGGGATAGTTATCTCTCCTTTAGGGGGTGAAGTTTGCACTGAACCTGTCTGCCAGTATGTTGGCAATGTCTGTGGGTTCAGTGATTTTGTATCATTTTGGACTAATTCTGAGCATATCTGTGAGTTTCCACCCAGGTTCCTAACATAGCTGAAAAAGGCCTTATGATTGTCCTTTGAATCCATGGCAATTTTTCTCTCAAAATTGGCCTTAGTTGATTTTATGAGTGCTCGTATTTTTTACTAATAATGATCAGGGTGACTTTTTATGGATTTTGTTCTATCATGTAATAGCTTTCTCCTCTTATTGTAAAGTTTGTTAATGGCTGGGGTCCACCAGACTGGACGTTTGCCCTTTGTGGAAAGAGTCTTGGTTTTATTTGGGATTGCCTGATCCATGCAGTCCTGGAGGTGTTCATAGAAGGCATTTGTAAGGGCTTCCGAGCTTGGGTTGTGGTTTCCTCTGACTCAGGGGCCTTGAAGGATACCACACCAGTCTTGAGTAGTGTGAAGTTTGCTTTAGAGAAGTTCTTCACTATGGTCTTTTGTTTGGGGTGGGGCGGGATGTGGATTTCCAGTGAGATTAGTTTATGATCAGATCTCACCAATGAGGGATATACTTCCGTGTGGAGCATTTTGTCCCCATGTTTGTGACAATGAGATCTAGTATATTTTGTCCTCTCGTGGGAACAGTAACTAGCTGTTCCATGGCATTTGAATTTATGAACTCCAGGAACCGTTGGGCTAGAATGTTAGGGCTTGAGTAATGTTCCCAGTCTATATTCGGGTAGTTGAAGTCACCCAATATGATGGTGTTTGGAGATACATTTATACCCTCCAGTGTCTTCAGGAAGGCTGTGTGGGGTTCCTGAGTTTGAGAGGGTGGCCTGTAGCATGCTACAATTTGTAGAGCAGTTTTGCCTATGGTTAGTTGCACCTGGATGGTTTCAAGCTTCATGACCAACCTGGAGGTGTGAGTATCCTTTATGAATATGGATACACCTCCTTTTGTGGAGTGGTCCGGGTTTTGGGCATGATATGAGGTAAAACCTAATAGTGCCGGGTGCTCTCAGGAGCCTTGAACCAGGTTTCAGTTACAGCACAGACATCGATGTTCTCCATACTGAGAAGGGCCTCTGCATTTTGAGATTTAGACTTCTGGCATTGAGCAGCATTACCCTCAATTTCTTCCCATTTTTGTTTTCTAGGGTGGTAAGTTTAGAATTTGAGCCTTGCCTAAAAAGGCACTATGGGGTGGCAAGAGCCTTAGCCAATATCCGAATCCCAGGGTGACAGGTGCAAGCAGCGTGGCTTGTCAAGCATGTCATCCCAGGCAGACAGACACTGGATCCCCTTTGAATGACACCAGACATTAAGCCAATTGTTAAAGCTGATCATCTTGTCTCTATATTGTGGCATCATTCTTGGTGAAGGAGGGATACTGCTCAGGGTTAGGGTCATACCTGCCTGGGCTACATAATCAGAGAGCTCCTCTATGTCTCTTTTCATGTAGTCCAGGGAGGTACGTCTCAGGTCGCTCACACCAGCATGGACAATGACTGTGTCATATTTGTACTTGCCGTGGAGTGACCCGAGTGCTTGTGTTATGTGGCGGATTCTAGCGCCCGATAGGCAGCTTACTGTGACCCTCTCCTTGTTCAGCCTGGTGAGTGGGACGTCAGTGTGTCTGACTATGGAGTCACCTATGACAAGTATGTTTGGTGTTGTATTTGGCCTTAAGGGCTGTGACTGCTTTGCACACTGCTTTTGTGGTTTATGTGTTGCTTGTGGGGTGTCTTGAGGTAGCAGTTGTTTGGGTGTCTGCTTTGGAGGCCTCTGCTGTTTAGGTAAATTTTTACTCAGAGCCTCCGAGTATGTCTTTGTGTGTTTATGTGTTTGATTCAGTGGAGTGGTAGCATTATGTGAGGCTGGTTTTGTGGTGTGTTTGTTTGCTCCCAGCTGCTCCCTTAGACTCAAACTGCTCAGTAATGCCTTTTCCAAAATCTTATTATTCATTTATCAACTGCTATGTCTACATGTAGACATTTTACTGCAGTACATAAGATGTTTATTCCCCGAAATATCAGTTACTGCAGTTATTTACATTTCTATCTGAGCTCCATTGGGTTTGAACTGCACCAGCGAAATAGTTATTCAGTTTTTTACAGCTATAATAATGTCCAAATATGCTTATAGTTGGACATAAATACATCCTTTCACAATATCCCACCTTCTAGCATTTGTTTTCTTTACAAATTAACATTTTCTTTGCTGCTGATGAAGATAAGGCGATGAGCATCATTTTTTGCATGGACTCAGTCCAAGTAATGTGTTATAAAAGTCACTTTATATTGTGGAAGCTCACTGTACTTTTTGATTTCCTTGATATCTCTTTTATAAATCAGTTAAAAGTGCAGAAAATTTTTCTTTTACATGAAGACATGATGCTAATGGATCGGGGGTTCTCAGATGCAAAACAGAGATTTTCTAATCCAAATGGCACCCATTTTGCTACAGTTAGGTTGGATGCTATACATTACAGATGGACACGTATGACTTAGCCCTATCAAAGGCCTCCCAACTGCCACTTTAATGGAAAGTGTCTAATGTTATACAGGTATAATGCACTGCATAAACCTTTTACTACTTTAATTGGGACTGTAAGTTGTCTGTAACTGTTTTTGTTTAAAAAAAAAAATATCTGCTTTTACTATATTTGTGTTTCTTCCTACTTTATTTTGCTTTTGCGTCATCTTAAAAGTACTCAATTGTATTTATTACTGCTTGGTGTAACTCATTCTAAGCTTTTAGTTTAAGCACTTGGGCTTCAGATCAGTTGTTTTACATTAAGAAGGTTTGTGGTCTGCACTGTAGTGGCAGAACAGGTAGCTTACATCCTTCTAAGTTGCGAACTGCTGATTGAGGGCTCAGTGTCTGTTATTCTAAAAGTGTATTAATTCTGGTTTAAGCACTTGGGCTTCAGGCCAGTTATTTTACATTAACAGGGTTCGTGGTCTACACTCTTGTGGGAGGAGAGGCTGGACTCTACCCTTCTGAGCTGGGAATTTCTGGTTAAAGGCTTATAGTACTTGCATATTTGAACTGCTTCTTACTGAAATTGGTACACCTTGTTTGCTGTAGCATAGACTAGATCCAGGCCTGCTGAATCTAGCTTTGTTTGTATAACTTGAGCACTAATCCAGGCATTCTTTAAAGTATTCAATTGTATTTATTACTGCTTGGTAGTAACTTGATTAAAGTGTAGCTATCATTCTGTCTTTTGGATTAAGCACTTGGGCTTCAGACCAGTTGTTTTACATTAGGAAGGTTTGTGGCCTGCACTGTGGTGGCAGGACAGGTAGCTTACATCCTTCAAAGTTGGGAACTGCTGATTGAGGGCTCAGTGTCTGTTATTCTAAAAGTGTATTAGTTCTGGTTTAAGCACTTGGGCTTCAGGCCAGTTATTTTACATTAAGAAGGTTCGTGGTCTGCACTCTTGTGGGAGGAGAGGCTGGACTCTGCCCTTCTGAGCTGGGAATTTCTGGTTAAAGGCTTATAGTGCCTGCATATTTGAACTGTTTCTTACTGAAATTGGTACACCTTGTTTGCTGTAGCATAGACTAGATCCAGGCCTGCTGAATCTAGCTTTGTTTGTATGCTTGTTGTTTGTTTGCTTGTTATTTCCCTGAAACGCTAATTCCACCCAAAACGCAGCTTTTCAGTGCTTCTGTGGATCCCTAGTGATATCTGCATTGCTTACTGTACTTATTTCCTTGTTTCACTTGAAAAAAAGTTACTGTTTGTCATTTTTGCATTTAAGTTACCTGTAACACATTGCATTTTAGTTACCTGGCACTTGCTCACTAAGTCAGCACTAAAAAATTAAAAGCACTACACCCTCACAAACTCCCCTTGAGTATCTTGTTCCCCATTGGCCCCTTTTTCAATTATAAAGGAATTCCCAATACTATGCTAGCATGTCCAAAGGTCAGTTGTCAATCTCCTCTCTAGTCCAGATGGTGAATCTGGGAATCTTGAGGCAAGGTTACAACTGCCTCATTTACACAGACAACCCTCTCCTCCTCCCAACAAATTCCAACACATGTGAGAGATGCAACCATATAGCCAAACTGGAGGCTAAGCACTCTCAACTCAGTACTGGTGTAACCAGTCAGGAGGAGAAGAAAACCACTCTCACTACAATTCCAGTCTCACATAGATCTACCACGACAGCAAACCAAACACATAAACACACAAAAACATACTCGGAGGCTCTAAATAAAAATCTGCCTAAGCAGCAGAGACCTCCAAAGCAGACACCCAAGCAACCACTACCCAAAAACAAAACAAAACACGTGCAACACATAGCTCACAAAGCCAGTGTGCTGAACAGTCATAGCCCTTAAGGCAAAACAACACACCTGATACACTTGTAATAGGTGACTCTATCGTCAGGCACACTGATGTCCCGCTCACCAGGCTGAACAAGGAGAAGGTCACGGTGAGCTGCCTGTCGGGCGCTAGGATCCGACACATAACACACGCACTCAGGTCACTCCAAGGCAAGTACAAATATGACTCAGTCATTGTCCCTGCTGGTGTGAATGACCTGAGACTTACCTCCCTGGACTACATGAAAAGAGACATAGATGAGCTCTCTGAGCATGTAGCCCAGGCCAGTATGACCCTGACCTTGAGTAGCATCTTACCCTCACCAAGAATGATGCCACAATATGAAGACAAGATGATCAATTTCAACAATTGGCTTAAGTATTGGTGTCATTCAAAGGGGATCCAATGCCTGTCAGCCTGGGATGACATGCTAGACAAGCCAGGATGCTTCGCTAGGGACAGCTTGCACCTGTCACCCCTGGGCTTTCAGATATTGGCAAAGGCTCTTGCTACCCCCATAGTGCCTTTTTTAGGCAAGGCTCAAAAGACAAACCCACCTCCATAGGTATCACAAGGGATAAGAAACTATGAGTAATGCTACTCAATGCCAGAAGTCTAAACCTCAAGATGCATACACTCGAAACTCTCCTTAGCATGGAGAACATCGATATCTGTGCAGTAACAGAAACCTGGTTCAAGGCTCCCGAGAGGACCCAAGCACTACCAGGTTATACCTCATACCATGCTTTTCGGCCCCAAAACTTGGACCAAACCACAAAAGGAGGGGGAGTATCAATATTCGTCAAAGATACCCACACCTCCAGGTTGGTGGTACAGCACGAAGCATCAGAGACTATCCATGTGCAACTAACAGTGGGTAAACCTGCCTTCCAGTTTATAGCCTGCTACAGACCACCCTCCCAAACCCAGGAACCCCACTCGGCCTTCCTGAGAACACTGGAAAATATGAAGGTCTCTCCAAACACCATTATATTGGGCGACTTCAACTACCCAAACATAGACTGGGAGCATTACTCTAGCTCCAACACCCTAGCCCAAAGGTTTCCAGAATTTATAAACTCAAATGCTATGGAACAACTTGTTACCACTCCCACAAGAGGGGAAAACATACTGGACCTGATCATCACCAACATGGGGACTCTATGCTCCAGACCAGAAGTGTATCCCTCACTGGTAAGATCAGACCATAAACTAATCTCACTGGATATTCACATCCCGACCCCACCCCCTGCCCCAAAAACCACAGTGAAAAACTTCTCTAAAGCAAATTTCACACTCCTCAAAACTGAGCTGGAATCCTTCAAAGCCCCCGGGCCTGTGGAAAATATGGCCCAGACCGCAGAATCCTTTATAAACGCATTCTATGAACACCTTCAGGAATGCATGGATCATGCAATCCCAAATAAAAGCAAGACCAATCCTCCAAAGGCAGACGTTTTGTCTGGTGGACCCCAGCCATAAACAAACTATACAATAGAAGGAGGAAGCTACTACATGATAGAGCAAAATCCCAAAAAGGGAAGGCATCTCTGATCAGTATTAGCAAAAAACTACGGGCACTCATAAAATCGTCTAAGGCCAGCTTCGAGAGAAAACTTGCACAGGACACTAAGGATAATCACAAGGCTTTCTTTAGTTATGTTAGGAACCTGTGTGGGAATTCCCAGATATGCTCAGAATTAGTCCAAAATGACAAAAAATACACTGAACCCACAGACACTGTCAACATCCTAGCTGACAGGTTCAGCGCAAACTCCCCCCCCCCCCACCAAAAGGGCGAATATCTATCCCAGCAGAGTGCTGCCCCCCTGACATCTCAGATGCTCAGGTAAGAGCCGCCCTCTCCAAAGCAAAAAATACAGCATCAATGGGAACAGACGGTGTCCCAGGCTGTGTCCTACATGAACTCCAAGAAGAGCTAAACCCAAACATAAAACTACTGTTCAGTCTCAGACTTACTACAGGATATGTACCCAAAGAGTGGCGTACAGCAACAGTGGTCCCTCTCCACAAAGGTGGTGCCTCAACGGATCCTGGAAACTATCGCCCCATAAGCCTGACTAGCTTGGTCTGCAAAGCTATGGAAAGGATCATCATGGACCTCATAAATAAAGATATTGGGGACCTACAGACACTGGATCCTACCCAGTTCGGCTTTGTTAAGGGCAGGTCCTGCCTCTTATACCTGGTTGATTTCTTTGAAACAGTCACCAAGGCCATTGACGAGGGGAAGGTGGTCCACACAGCCTACCTGGACCTCACAAAAGCCTTCGATACAATACCCCACTAGGGCATTATAGATACGCTCACCAGCTTAAATATAAACCCCTATGTCACTAGACAGGTTGCAAACTTGCTCAAGGACAGAACCCACATGGTTAGAATTGCTGGAGCCATGTCAGACTCCAAACCAGTTATAAGTGGCATCCCACAAGGCTCAGTTCTGGGACCTCTCTTGTTCGGTATATATTTCTCAGAGGGACAGGCAAACACGGAAGGACTATGGCTGACCAAGTTCGGAGATGACTGCAAACTGGGCGCCATAATCGACTTTCCAGCCGACACAAGCATCCTCCAAAAGGGCCTCATGGAAACAGACAACTGGTGCCAGAGCCATGGCCTCAAGCTAAATGCCAAAAAGTGTATAGTCATCGCCTTTGGCAAAAACAAAGTGCCCACAAATTACCACATAGGTGGTAATCCATTAAGTACAGAAGAAGTAATTAGGGACCTGGGGACCCAAGTTGATAGCAATCTCTCATTTGACAACCACATGGCCAAAGTGGTTAGAAAAACATTTTATATAGCCCACCTAATCATGAAGGGATTCACATCTTGATCAGGGGAGGTCATCGTGACTGTTTACTCATCCCTCATCAGGCCCATAATTGAGTACAATGCCCCTTTTGGGATGTACCTTACCAGACACCTGCAGCAACTGGAAAGACCCCAAAAGTACCTCACCAAGAGGATCAAAGGGCTCAAACAGATGCCATATGCTGCCCGCTTAAAGAAACTCCAGCTCTACTCAGTGGCATACCACCTGCTCAGAGGCAATCTGTGCCTGACGTATAAAGCCATGTCCAACCCGGAATTAATGGACATGCTGCTCCTCAGAAAATCCAAATCCCATCGAGCTACGCGCTCGAGAGACTTGAACCTCAGCACTGAAATAAATAGGACATGCTGGAGGGACAGATTCATAACCCAGAGGCTCCCTTCACTCTGGAATAAAATACCAGTCCAGGTTAGGCAGAGTCCCTCATTGACTCTCTTCAAGAGGAATCTTGATGAGTGGATGGGACATCATAGGTTTACCCCTGGTATCACTTCTGTGTCACTGTTAGACAGAGGCACAGTATACTAACCTCAAAAAAGGGCATAGCAAAATTAAGTTAAAATGGGTGGTGAAAGCCAAACACACTCTAGCTAGGCTTATAAATGCCCTAGGGCAGATAGCCTAGTATGAACCTATGAACCTATTACCAATATGTTTTGCACCGCACAGTGTAGGTGGTGTTGGTAGGTCCTTCCTTTCATGTTGCACTATGTATAATGACAATCTATAAAATGTCTTCTGTGAATCCTGATATAAGACCACTGCACACTGTGTGCCCTCAGTGCAGCTTTGTGCTTGATGTGCAGTGACTATCTCTGAATCTCCGTCCTTGTTATTAGAGAATCACTCTTCCTTAATCCCTTATTTTGTTTCCTCCAGTTTCCTTTATTATCGCTCATGTGATGCACTGATGGACACTATCCATTACATTGAGTATTATAAGTGGCTTCATGGTACAGATGTATAGAGCTCTGACTGCAACCTATATGACCAGGATGAAATTAGCAGTCTTGGCACTAAATTGGATATGCAAGGAAGGAAAGGAATGAAGGGGACTGGCTTTGCCCTGAAAGGGTGGAAAAGGAATGCATGTCAGGGGCACATAGAGATACAGAAATCCTGTACTGTTAAGATGAATGCAGCAAACATTCAAAGGAATATCATTATATTGTTGGAGTTTGCCCTTCCACTGCAGATTGTGTGATCATGGAGTTTATATGTTTAAGCAAGGTGGGCGCAGGGGGTCTACTCATGCAAAAATAAGTTTCACTATTTGTGTTTTTTGTTTGTTTTACATTTTGTTCCTGCGCATTTGCTATTTGTAGATATGATATTTAGGTTTTCATTGTTTAGACAGAAATGCTATGAATATGTATGGAATACTGGGCTACTGAGCTCCACTTTTTGGCATTGTGAGGTACAGTGAGATATGAGTAGACATGCATGCACCCATCATTTCTGACTTGCTCCATATGTGCAGCAGTGTTGCTGTACTTTACACAAGTATTGAATTTGCTTTAAGCAATTCAACTAATATCTACACAAATCTCATAGCACAGCATTTTAGCAATGGTAATACCAGCTAGTAGGCTAACAGCATAGCATGTTGCAGTGCATATGAAGCTGAGCAATCTAATATTCAGTCAGAGTAGTATTGAACGAAATACCAATCCATCACAGAATGCACACACACACACACACACACACACACACACACACACACACACACACACACACACACACACACACACACACACTCACACGCACCCAACCTCTGACATGCACATCATGCACAAGTTTACAGGGGATATGGACAAATATCAGATCACCTAAGGTTTCTTTTAGGATATGGAAGGAGACAGGAGCACCCAACAACATCTCCCATAACACAAAGGAGGACATGCATATTCCATGTGTTAAGACTTCCAACAATGCCACAAACTGAAGCACCAAACAATGAAAAGCAACAGCAAATAAACTGCTTCATTGTGTCACCCATTTTTTTTAATTACCGGTAAACATAGTTTGTTATGTATGATACAGGGTAACAGACAGGAGACTGTTATGACATGACTGTTTGTGAACAGAATAATATTGTCTAGTCATATGTTTGGGTACACATGAAACCATATAACTATATAAACACACATTACCTATAAGCTTTCCTTGCACTGCATACTGAAATTCAGGGATGTCTACACTGTTGCTTTATCGGTGTCAATTGGATTTTTATCACCTTCATTGGTGTTGTAAACACCTTTATGTTTCCATTTTGTTGTACCACAATAGACTTTGTTATGGGGTAAGTGGTAAGCAACATATATGCAGCGGTACATAGGCTCAGAGAAGGTTGCTAGGCTAACAACCCTAGAGCCCTTACAAGCCTAGCCATATTTATCCTGAGTTGCTCTGATTGTTGATGGTTAGGTGAGTGAAGTTCAGAGGTAAGGGTCTATGGTAGTTAATAATGACTTCTTCTGTCCAGGAGGGACATGGGTGCCACCCCAAGAGTGAATTTTTGGTTATCCACCCACTGATCTGCATTGCATTTGAAGAGGGTCAGGAAGGGGGGGGGGTCTGTTTTACATTATTAGCAGCTTGTTCCAGAGAAGTGTCAGTCTCTGGGAGATGTATCTGTCTCTCTTGCATGACCTGTTCGTGTCAGAAGTTAGGTTAACATTCCTGGAGTGAGTGGCCCTCATGCAGTTTGATTTATGAATGTCTACTATTTCCATCAGGGCCTGGTCAGAGACTGCCTATTAAAACAGGCACAGGTCACCCCTTAGCAACCTGTAGGAGACAGAATATAGTGAAAGGGCTTTCAGTCTTTCTGCGTAAGACTTGTTTTGTGTACTTTGTAATTTCATGGTGAGAAACCTCTGTGGTCTCCAATTGTTGCAAGTGTCTGATGAAGTACATGCAACAGGGATCATTGTACTCAATTATTGGTCTGATGAGGGCTGAGTATAATGGAATTATAACATTCTTAGATACAGATGTGATGCCTTTACTTATAAGATGTGCCACACAGAAGGATTTCCTTACTAGTATGTATACATGGTGATTGAAGTTCAGGTTGCTGTCAACTTGAGTACCCACATCACATACCACTGGGTCTACTCTTAGAGAGGTGCTGTCTATAATGCAATTAGCAAAGATGTCAGCTTTCCCAAAGGGAATAATAATGCATTTTTTTTGCATTTAGCTTTAATCCATAGCTTTGACACCAATCATGTGTCTGCATTAATCCTGTCTGCAGTATATTAACATTGCTGGGGACTCAATGATTACTCCCAGTTTGCAATTGCCAGCAAACTTGGTCAGTCACGGTCTATCTAAGTTTGTCTGGACTTCCGAGAAATAAATTCCAGACAGTAAGGGGCCAGGCACAGAACAAAAAGTAGTATAAAGCAAAAGCAGTTTCTGTGTGAAGAAGATACAGCACTTATTCTGTTGGAGGATTTTGTATAAATGACAACTAGCTATAGTGAGGTGATTACACTATGCATATATTTTACAATATAATGTACCACAATCATCAGTGTGTAGACATAAATAAAGAAATATGGACGCCTAGGTAATACTTGCTTTTCCAGCGGAGCATGTCACACATGTGCAGTGGATGGAAGCTAATCATAATCTTCAGTACTTCTGCAAGTGTCATTATAAGGGATGGTATCCATGCTGTGGCCAAGCATCACCAGAAGATAGAAAAATTCTACACTGAAAACATACCTTCTCACATTCAAGCCACACAGTCATGTGATGTCATGTGACTTGACTGAAAATTACAGTCTACCAAAAAAAAAAAAAAAAAACAATATCAGCTACAGGAATAACACCCTGTACCTTCCCTTTGGGAGGAAATGTAGTGCTGCTGTAATCAAAGCTAGTACTGCTGTAATCAAGGCTAATACTGCTGTAATCAAGGCTAATATTGCTGTAATCAAAGCTAGTACTGCTGTAATCAAGGCTAATACTGCTGTAATCAAAACTAGCACTGATGTAATCAAAGCTAGTACTGCTGTAATCAAAGCTAATAGTGCTGTAATCAAAGCTAGTAGTGCTGTAATCAAGGCTAATGCTGTTGTAATCAAAGCTAATACTGCTGTACTCAAGGCTGCAGCTGTTGGTACTCATCTGTATCAAGAACAATCAAGTTACCTCTTTGTTTAAAAAATGAACTTACTCTTTTAATTTCTAATGTAATTAATGTAATTAATTTCATGTAATCTAAAACATGTCAAGGCCATGTATGGATGGAGAAGGAATGAAGTCAAAACCTTTTCTTGGAAGATAAATAGCATTATCAGTAATATTCAGAAGATGTAACATTCCTTGTTTCTGAACATCATTGATTTATTCCTATTCCTCTTTCCTCTTTTGTCCTCCTCTGCTACATTATTTATGTGGATGTCACCTTAAAAAATATTCATATTGCTGGTCACTTTTTGAGGTAAGAGAAGAAATTCTCTTATTGTAAAACATAATGGATTTATTACTGGAAGACTGATTTCTCCTAGAATGAAAATTAGAATGCACATCTCCAGTATATAATATTCCTTTTGGTAAAATCCTACAAGTCTGGTCATAATCTTTGCTGCTTTCTAGCAGCATGTGCAGTTTTGTAATAACTTAACTATACGTCTAACTTTGGCTTGTTTTCAGGAAAAAAAAACCCAGGAAGGTGGAATTAGGATGCAAAATATAGTTTAGTACTTGAGTGCCCTCAGTACTGCAAGATTAATATGAGTCTGTGCTCTGCATGGGCCATTCCATCCTTAGCTGTGCTGACAAGGTCATAACAAGGCCAAAATATGTATATCCACAGCTAGTGGGGCTTGGCTTTAATAGCCTGAAATTGTCCATTAAAACAACAAAACAAATCATAGGTGTTCAGAATCGCCAATTAGCTGAAACACCTCATGTTCATAAGAATCATTTGCATACATCTCATGTGCCTCTGATACAATAGATTTGGGAGGTCAATCAGTGGAAGTTCTAGCTTTGCTGGAGTTTTTATTTTGTTTTTACTGTTTGTTTTTTTAGTGACCTTCTCATTCATTGTTTTAGATCCTTAACTCTTATGGTCGGTTAATTGTCATAGGAATTATAGTTCTTTACTGGACTTTATAAACCTATAGTATGCTTATTTTCTTTTCTTTGGTTTATTTGTAATTTGTTTGCTTGTTTCTTGCAGTTATTTTGGAAGGTCCATCTAGTTGCTTGTTTGTTGTAATTATTTGGGAAAGTCCAACTAAGTCACCAGTAAATGCTCTAGACTAAATATAACATGGCAATATAATGCCGGTTACAAAGTTAGCAAAAAGTGATTTTATGAAAATTATGTAAAACTAAATGCTAACATTATGCACTGTATTTGAAATGGCCTTCTTTTAAAGTAATACTTTTCATGAAAAGTAAACGTATTGCAGTTTAAAATCCACATCTCTTGAGGCAAGACTTTTTACATAGACATTTCACATTTGTCTATCAATGGCTGGAGAATCTAACATCAAAGGCATTATAAGGAAAATATACGATTTAACTAAGAGAAATCCAAGAATAATTGATTACTGTAGTTTACAAGGATGTGTAGCTTGGCAGGGGATAACAAAAATTAATAAAATTTAAAGTGCCTAGTTTGGATAGTTCCACAAAGCTACAAGATATGTGATCTTATTCCAATATTTTGGTAACAGTTGCAAAGTGGTGGTGAGAAGAAAACCAGAGCTTGGATAAAATATAAGAACTCCAGTATCTGAATGGCTCTCTTTTTTCATAAGTTATCAATTTGATAAGTATTTAATGATTTACCAATCTGATAAGTATTGATAAATATTGTATTGTTGTTTTATTAATTTTTCTCATTTATTTACTAATTTTGCATTCCATTTCTATATAGCAAATTTACCAATGCTTGTACTGTTTTTACTTACATATTCATAGAATCTTGCCAAAAGTCTTAGTGGGCTACCTAATAATAATCTTTGTTAATGTTCAATAAAGCAACAGTTCTGTTGATACTTCAGATGATTGTTATCTTGGACTGAAATATTTAAAATTTCATTTAATTTTTCATTTTCCATTTTTAAGATTACACAATACTGCTTTTTCTCTGTAACATATTTAACTATACCTGAATGATTGACAATTTCCCTACTTTATCTAAGAATTTGATATATGTATATCTATAGTTTGTAATATTTCTGGAAATGTCTAAGAAAAAAGCAGTTCTGGAGGAAATTGAACTGCTTTAAATAAGCTAGATTTATGAATCTGAACCAATAATCTTGATTTAAAAGAAGTTAGTTGAAAACACACTTTTCTTCATCAGTTTAAAAGTGTTTGAAATATTTATTTTCCAGTTTTGTTAGTGAAATGATACCATTTTATTAAATTAGATGTTATTTCAAATTGTCCTGGGTTGGACTATTTAAATTCTACTTTGTTTGCCTACTATGCATTTGAGATCCTGTGAGTTCCTCCACACAACAGATTTTATAACATTGAGTCAGAATTTGTGTATAACACTGGTTAATTAGAAAGATTCAGCAAAATAAAAAGGAATTTGAATGAAAGGAGCACAGATATTATCATATTAATTATCCATATAATTGATTTACACAATAATTTTTAGTTTGATGGAAAAAGTTAGATTTCCCAGTAATGATTTATTTATTTTTTGTCTGTGAGTACTTGAATTCTATAAAAAATAATTATATCTTAGTAGCTCATTTTAAAGGCAAAATGTTAATTGTAAAAACTCAGCAAACACAGAAAATAGAGGTCTGAACCCACTAATGGAGACAAAACTTTTAATACCAACAAGGATTAGCGCTTTCGTCTTGTAGCAAGACTTTATCAGATAACACAAAATTTGCAACACATTTCTTTTAAAACCTACTCAATTAGTCACAATTAAAATTTAAAGACACATGAATCCATACAATGTTAAAAGCATGCATACAACAAAAAATGCATATCAAAATTTTGAAATGTGACCCTTTGGAATAAAAGTGGTCAAAATATGCATGTCAGTTTGAGACTGCAAGTCATGAAGTAGCTTTTTTTCTCCTTTGTCTAGATTAAAGGGCTCCACTGTCCACCTATTCCTTTTATATGCTTCATATATTTATTCGGTAACATTCTTTTCAAACATCATGAGGGCTGGGTGGAGGGGGGGGTTATAGTACTTTTTCTGGATAAACCTGTATAACAGTAGTTCATGTCATCCTCTGTTTTTTTAAAAACTATACCCAAATTCAATTTTCTAAGATATAGTTTAAGGTCAACCAAAAGGTTGACTATATCACCATAATTTGATGAAATGAACTTAAATCCTTTGGGGAATAAATTAAAATGTTCCTTTTTAATGGTTAATGATGTGTAGTTAAAGATTTTAAATCATTTGTATTTACTTACAACCCCATCAGTATCTGCAACAAACACTAATTCCCCTTCTTTCCCATTTTTTTCCACCCGTGATTCGCCCCTGTATTCATATGTGTAATTAGGTGTCCTGGGTTTGATGGATATCTGGTTTTGCTGGTCATCTGCTCTGACCTTCTTAATGCTAAACAATGCTCGTTATGCTCAGAAAAGGAGTCTAGTTCATCAAGTCACCTATTTGGAATGCAGTCAACCCTCGCTTCCCTGCCGTGCTGAACATCCCTTTTTTCTATTAACATCCCTACCATACCATTCTTATTTTTGTTATTGTAAGAATTGCTTTTGTTTTTTTTTTTAATGGACCAGGATATGCTATACCTTCAGCATATTGTTGTTTGTCCCTAACAAACGTTTTCTGTTTCCTTAAAAATATATTGTTAATTCTCTTGTTAGTCCTAAACAAAACTTTTTTATACAGTTGTTCATATTCAGAAAAATGGCAAATCTTTTAAAATGTCACCATTTAGCTTTTCCACTTCTTTTTGTAAAACAGCCATAGCCAAGTCATTGTGTTTAGTCAATTTAACAGTCAACCCCAACCCACATTCATCAAAATAGCAATGAAATTCTTTCAAGACTTCCTGAGAATATGCTATACCAAAAGGATAGTTAAACATTCTAAGTCCTTGTGGAACCAACTTAAGGTCAAGACAATAATGTAAATATCTGTTGTCTATCTGTAAACACTTCAATTTAAGTTTTTTTTCCAAATGTATAAATCATTTCCTTTAGGGTAGGCACATCTTCATTTTGAGACCCCAAAACATCAGCAATATTGTCGGAAGTAAATGCAGAGTCAAAATCTAGATTTTTGTCCATAATGTCCATAAAACGCAATGATTCAAAAGCATTGTTAAGCCTGGTGCCCTTAGTACTCATATTATTATCACATTCATTGTTTCCATAGTTGTTTATATGAAAAACAGTACCTTTAATGTTCTTATGACATTGACAGGCAACACTAGAGCTACCTTTCATAAAGACCTGTTGGCCAGTAGACAAAGTGCAGTGGGCGGAAAGCCCCTGTCCTGTTTTACTGATAAACGCTCACTGAACCCCAACCCCATTCATCTTGACCCCACCATTACTCGCCAAACCCGAGCATGGAGATGACGTAGTCAGCAATTCCGGAGCTCGTTCTAAGCACGATGAAACAAAACTTAAATGGATAGCTCCGCCTGCCGGTTCGTTTTGACTAAGCAACTCAATCAGCCTTGTAAGATCCCCCTTTAAGGCTGAAACTTCCTCACGAACCTTACTAATTTCTCTTTGGGTTTTGGCCATACAGTCAGAACCGAAAAGTTCATTATTCTCAATAATAGCAGAATCACCAGACTCGTTTTCCATGGCAACAAGCACAAATGGAAAAAAATGATACAAATGAGTAGCACCAAAAGCGAGCAACTGGACCCCAAACAGGAAACTCAAGGCAAACAAATGTTAATTGTAAAACCTCAGCAAACACAGAAAGTAGAGGTCCGAACCCACTAATGGAGACAAAACTTTTAATACCAACAAGGATTAGCACTTTCTTCTTGTAGCAAGACTTCATCAGATAATACAAAATTTGCAACACATTTCTTTTAAAACCTACTCAATTAGGCACAATTAAAATTTAAAGACACATGAATCCATACAATGTTAAAAGCATGCATACAACAAAAAATGCATATCAAAATTTTAGAATGTGACCCTTTGGAATAAAATTGGTCAAAATATACAATAGTGGAACTCTATAATAGTTAAAATTTTTACTGCCTTGGCTACCAGTACCGGCTTAATGGTGATATATTCATTTAAGCCGGGAAAAATATTAGATTTTAGCCTAAGCTGCCACTTCAATTTCCTATTGAGCAATACATTTTTCACATCTCCCCCCCAGGATTAATTTTCACCACATCAATAATTCCAAATTTGGAACCACTAAAGGAAGAACATACAGTGGAGTGCTTGTACAGTGCACTAGTCTCCTTCCTAATCCTAATATCGTGAAAGTGCTCATACATTCTATCCTTCAAAGCTCTCTCCATCTTTCCTATATAGAATGCAGGGCACGTTTCACATACAGCCAAGTACACTATCAACTTAGTGTTACAGTTGCCTTAACAAAACCTAACAATACTATTCATACCATTGTTTAAACATACAGTGTCCTCCTTAATAATATGTGAACACTGACTACAGTTACCACATTGACTAGTTGCCTTTTTCACTAAATTATTATATGTCTCCATTTGTTCAAATAAGCTAATTTTATTTGATTTGATTGAGCAATAAGAGCTTGTTTTCTCTTTTTGCCTCTACTGTCTATTGATGATCAGGCCCCTCCTAGTCAATGACATTCTTTCCACTTCAGCCAAGTGAGGTTCAAGAAGGAGAGGCCATTGGGACGATTCAAAATATTTTGTTATGCTGCCCTAATATCCCATACATGCTTGGCTAAGCATCAAGGAGAGGGCATCTAATGGGTTACAAGAAATTACATCTTCTCCATGCTGCAAGGGATGATTTATCTGGCACAGCCCTACCATTCATCTTGAAGCATGAGTGGTAGTTTCACTTGTCTCTATCAGGAAAATTATACCACTAAGTGTGCCCAAAATTAGAACATCCCTCCCCGTACCTCCCAAGAGAGGCAAGCATGTCATACCCATTCACACTCCTTCACACTCCTCCCTTCCCACCTGACTCCTGCAGTGCTCAAGCTGCTAAAAGAACATCAGTTAGCCTGGCCATAGTCAGGACTCTGACCTCTGCACCATAGTGTAAGGCTTGAATTTAAATCAACTGGATAATTAATCAGCATTTTAGAGTTTTATAAGGTGATTTGTTACTGTACTTATTCATTGAGTTTGGGTTCTAAATCTTTGAATCTATGATGTTAAAAATAAATAAATCAACTTGATTTTTTATATTGCTTTGCTATCTATAGAATGACTATTTCAAGACTGATATCTATATGGCCAAACATGGGCTGCAACAGAACAGTGTTTTACAACATCCATTTTATGCATGAGAAATGATGACTTAACATTAGTAATGTGTATTAAAACCTGATAGTGTCACTGACCATTTGCTAAAACCTCTACTATTTTATAAGGTGTTTTGGATTAATGAAGTACTACTATAAACTGTCTATTTATTAAATCAAATGCTTCAGAGGCATCTCTTGAGCAGACAGTCTCCAAGATGCATTATAGTAGTATGGCAAGTGGCAATGCATAGGCTAAGACTGATTCAGAGGCATATGTAGTATGATGTCTCTACCAGGGGAAACAGCTTGGTCAGCATTCATATAAATAATACTGTAATAATATGGAAATAAGAGGCACTGTGCATGCAAATAAGTGTAAGCAACATTGCAGTGTCATTCAGAAAATGTATAAAAATGTCATGACAAGTCAGTTTGGACAACAAATTTATGGGGACACAGTGACAGGAATCAGTAATTATTTCATACATGGAAGAAAGGATGTACTAAAGGATGTGTCAAAGTTGTTGAGGTACACATCTGAGAGGTTAGGGAGTTGGGTATACAGTGTATTGAGTGGTGTGATTTTCTGAGGTGGAATAGGTGGCCATTGTACAGCCTCAACTGATGATGAATGCTTCATGGGCCTGGATATGACTGGGGATATGGGTCCACATGTGAGTATGAAGCAGACTGTGTATGGCATTAGGCACAGAAATAACTCCCTTCACTGAGTGGCCCTGCCTTCAACCTTCACTGGTAGGATGATTTGGAACTGTGGGACTGTGGCTGTCTTGTTGTGTGATGGTGAGGTTGATCCCAGAGGCTACATCCATGATGGTGACTCTATGATGGCACTACTGGCTAACAATCATTATGTAGTGTTAATGATGTGGTCTCTGGGACCTGTAATTACTATCCCAGTGGAGCATACCCACAGTGAAGACATGGCAGTGGTGGCAGCAGGAATTTTGATGGTCATGGAAGGCAGTGCCACTATACTCCATACAGGATGAAATAGCCACAAAGATGTCTCCCAATGCCCTCAGAAGTTGGGTGTGCTCTCTTTCCATATATTTCATGGTTATATGCAGCATTACAGGCCTTCATGACATCATCACATAAGCTACTCAGTATGCTCATCACCTCCACCATGGTATCAGTGGCCTGGTGGCATCTGTCTGTAGCAGGGATCAGCAATCCGCACATCCACTGATTTATGACAAGTGTAGGACATACATTAGGCAATGAGTGGTACTCATGGTGCTGATGTCTACTGGCATGCCACTATCTCATGCTGCCTTGATAGTTTACTGCTGCAGGAGCAGATAATAACCATGCACCACGTGTTGGATTGCCAAGGATAGACGTTGGGGAGGCAGGGACATAGTCCACAGTGCAAATGTAATAAAACAAGGTTCAGATCTTGCAGCAATTCACAACGCTATCACTATTTTGAGTGATACTACAAGACTAGACTAAGGACCCCAGACCAAATAATATGTAATGAGAAAAAAATGCAGAAGAAATGTAATAAATTGGGCTCACATCTTGCAGAAATTCACAATTCTCTCACTATTGTGAGTAATACTACAAGACTAGGGTTACCAAACTAAGTAAAATGTAAATAGAAAAAAATGCAATAGAAATGTAATAGACAAGGTTCATATCCTGCAGAAATTCACAATTTGTTCACTGTTGTGAGTCACACTACATGACTAAGGTCCTAGACCAAGTGAAATACAAGGAGTAAAAAGCAGTATAAATGAAATAAATGAGTGTCACATCCAGTAGCAATTCACATTTCTTCCTGTACTGAGTGAAATACTACATTTGTTGCACTTTGACTGTATTTCACACCAGCTGCTGCTTTTACTTAATTTAAGAAAAGATCTGTTTTTGCCATTTAGTTCTGTTGCTATTATTAATTTATGAAAAAAATACTGGTGTTTTTTACACTGTTGCTTATTTAATTAAAAAAAAAGAATTCAGCTTTTTTTCTGTTTCTGCATTGCACTTCTATTGGCCATAGAATAGGCTGGATTCAGACTGGCTGAATCCAGTTCTATTTGTAGACTGAGCACTAAAAATAAGCACATCTTTTTTTGGAAAGGCCGCCCCTTGTACCCTCATGGCAGAAATGTACAGTAAGACTATCTATTTGATGGTTACTGGTTCAGGGCTCAGTTTGAGCTTTTTCATTGGTTTCTTTGTATTAGCTGCTTTGCTCTTGTTTGTGCATAGTGCACTATCATGCACCGCTGCACAGAGGGGGTAACTCTTGGTGGTGACACAAAAGTGGCAATAGACGTATTTTCTCTTAGAAGTGGCTGCTATCTAGCAGAGCAGTTCTTGAATAGCTCACAGCTGTTCAGTGAACCACCCAGCAGAGATTTTACCTCTTACCTATCAACACCAGACCATATAGATCCCCTCTTTTATAGACCTCCTAATGTACACCCCATAGGTTATTCACCCTAAAATAGCTCCCTGCCTGATATCCCCATATTTTTCTCCTTATCTGCTAAGATACCAGGTTCAAACCTTGCAATATGGACTGTCACTTTCCCTTTGTTTCTGTTGTTTACCTATTTGATATGGGTTTTTTGAGGCAGTGTAGCAACTGCCTCATGTACACTGACAACCCCTTACTCCTAAATGAGTCAAGTACAATTTGTGAGAGATGCTTCTACACTAAGAATCTGGAATCACTGCTCTCTCATGCCCAGAACAGCAACACTAAACAGGTTGTCAGCTCACACACCACGACTCCTACTCATAATATGTGGAGGTACTCTCCAGAAACCTACCTAAACACCAGAGACCTCCAAAATACAAATATGCTACACCTAACACAACACCCAAAGCACCCAATACATATAAAAACACTAGCACCCATGCCTCACCAAATAAACCCTTAAGGCAAAGCACATCTATTCCAAATACTTTAGTTATAAAATTGCCCAAACAAGAATCAATTTTGATTCTGGCCTTCATCTTTTTTGTTTGACTTTAGTTATAGGTGACTCTATAGTGAAACATACAGACACCCAACACATCAGGGTGAACAAAGACAAGGTTATCATCAGCTGCCTGTCTGGTGCAAAGATTCATCAGATCACAAGTGCACTCAAGTCTCTCAACAACAAGTACTGTTATGACTCCGTCATGTTTCATGTTGGTGTGAACGACTTGAGATGTATCTTTCTGGACTATATGAAATGAGACATGATTGAGCTCTCTGAATGTGTGTCCCAGGCAGGTATGTCCCTATCTTTGAACAGCATTTTACTCTCAGCTGGGATGATACCACAATATAAACAGAAAATGACTGACTTCAATAACTAGCTTAGTTGCTGGTGTCATTCTACGGGGATCCAGTTCCTATCAGCCTGGGACTACATGGTGGATAGACCATGCTGCTTTGCTAGAGATGGTATTCACCTGGCACCTCCAGGCTTTTGGGTTGCTGGCTAAGGCACTTGCCTCCCCTATAATGCTTTCTTTAGGCAAGTTCACAACAGCAAAATTTCCAATTTGAAAATATCAAATACAAAGAAACTAAGGATCATGCTGCTAAATGTTAGGCTTTTAAATCAGAAACTGTACTCTCTGGAAGCACTCCTGTCTCTGGAACATGTTGACTTCTGTGCAGTCACAGAAACCTGGTTCAAGGCTGCAGAAAATACACAAGGCTAGAATGACTTCCACACTTTTAGACCACAAAGTGAAGGTGTGAGAACCAAAGAAGGTGGAACATCTATCTTCATTAAAATAATTATGCATCTAGACTGGTTAGACAAGAAAACTCTATGGAGCTACTCCAAGTCAAGATTACCATGGGTAAGACCTCCTTCAGGTCATCTTCAGTTACAGGTCCTCTTCCATGAACCAAGATGTCCACACAGCTTATTTAGGCCTACTTGGGACAATTAAAGTACAACATAACACCCTAGTCATAGGTGCCTTCAACTATGTTTCCATTAACTGGGAAACTTATATGAGCGCAAGCTCACTCACATGAAAGTACCTGAACTTTGATAACTCAAATGCCCTGGAACAAATAGTGCACCACCCCACAAGGGGCTCCAATATTCTAGACCTGGTCCTCGCCAATATCAGTGACCGATGCAATGCCTCAAGTTTAGGGCTCACACTGGTTAAATCTAACCATAAATCAGTCATTTTTGAAGTAGTAATAGTGCCATAGCTCCCCAAAGGTGAAGTCAGGCTAAAAAAAACTACACCAAAGCTAACTATACCTTCCTAAGAGAAGGTATAATTGACTTCCAAGCTCCAGTTTTCACAGATGGCACTGACGGCTGTACTAAAGTATATACACTGATGCCCTGCATAAACATCTACACAATTGTATAGACACAGTCATGCCTGATAGGATTAACTCATTACAGCCAGGTGATGGCTCCAGGTGTTTCTACAGTTACATCTTTCTGATGTCTCTAGGCGTCAAATAGCATTTGTCCATATTTACATTAATAATTCTAGAACTATGGTACATATAAATTAAAATACTGAATTTTAAAGCTTACAAAATGGCAAACATTACTGTATTGATATTTGATCTCTGTCAAGGGCAGGTAAATAAAAAATAATTGCTGTTTATATAATATTTATTTATATTGTCATAAATTTAATGTTTTGCTAAGTATCTATCTCAGCAACCAAGTAGCACAGCCAGTGTTATATGAAAGCTCTCAGCTGGGTGAACTAAATTCTGCTGACATTGTGAGTGTAACTTGAGAGGTTGCTGAGATATTATAAGTTGTTTACAAAATATTATAAACTTATTAGGTACTGTGTTTACTGTGACTTAAAACATTCAGGTTAAGACCTAGAACCTAAAGAATACTACCATTATAAAAAGAGTTCATGCTGAGGAGTTTATCATTTACGCTTCTTTACTAACCCCTATGGTTCCACAGATATGAACATTTGTTTGAAATGTGAGGACATAATTTGATTCCATCATAAAGTTTAGGCTCCATCCATTGGAAGTTACAGTGCAAACTTTCAGAGCTCCATTGGAGGGAAGGAGTTAAAGAAAGATCCTCAAGAAAAAAAAAAACATTCTGGTGGATGTTGTTGCTCATCTGGTCAGGATAAAACAGACGAACATTTGTGGGTTCAGTTCAAGCAGCTTTATTACACCAAACACATAAGAAATGGGGTTTTGTAACCTAAACTTAAATAAACTTATAAACAGACTGATTACCACACTCATACATGGTAACACTCTGGCTGTTCTCTCAAAATGGCACTGCTGCCTGCACGTGCTCAGTATTTATATGCACGTGCTACATCTGGAAATCCTTCTTAAAGGTACATACACACACTCTGATCTACATCCTCCCTCTTTGCGAAACAGTTCATATACGAAATGACAAAATTAAATGACATGCAATTTACAAAAATGATCTTTTGACATGCAGTTATACAGAATTATCTGATATGCAATCATATAAAATTAGACATGTATAAAACAATTATGTCCAGGCTGCTGTGTATTTTAGACTAAGTCTAGAAATACGACCTGATCGTGTAACATAAAAATCAGAATTGGATCTAGCAACGGGGACTGTCTTCAAGGAATGTTCAACTTTGGGGACATATGGGACATCATCAGGAATGGGAATAGATACTGTGGCATGTTCTTCGGTTTGAACAGTGTCAGGGTTGCTCTGAGATCTAGAGTCTGTATCACAGGTACAATGTCATGATATTGTTTCTGATACAGGCAGAATATGTCTGTAGTTTCTCCTGTGTTCTGTACCCTCATATTCCACAAAGTAAGATCTCAGCTTAGCACATACACCTCTCCCTTGACCAGTTTGATCAAAGCCTTTAGCAGTTTGCATCTTCACCGTCTCTCCTTTTAATGGACAAAGAAATCTACTTGTTTTATCATGGCTGGACTTCTGAGAAGAACGCTTCTTAAAAAGGTGGGCTTTGATTGTTTTGCTGTTTTTAGCATTAGGCACCAGCAAACTATAACTAATAGGCAGGGTTGTTCTGGTTTGCCTTGATAGAAGTCTCTGAGCAGGCAAGTCATGTAGAGTGTCATGGAGTCTATTTCTGAAATTGAGTAAATTCAAGAAGATATCAGTATTGTCACACTTTGACCTCTCTAGTAATTGCTTTGCACTCTGTACTGCACGTTCAGCAAGGCCATTTGACTGAGGATATTCAGGACTGCTAGAATATTTTGATAAAGTCCCATTAACAAATCTCTGAAACAATTGACTGCTAAACTAAAAACCATTGTCAGAAATAACTTTGTGTGGACTACCATGGACTGAGAAATGATGTTTCATCTTAGTAATAACAGCACTGGACGTAAGATTAGGTAACAAATCGATTTCAAACCATTTTAAATAAGAATCTACCAACACTAAGTAATGCTGATTGTTCCTCTCAAATATGTCAGTTGCTACTGCTGACCAAGGTATTTCAGAAATTTGGCTTTATGCAAATGTGGCTTTGTACTGTTGCACACCGAACAAGAAAAAAGCACTTTATCAATATCTTTCACTAGAGAAGGCCAATATACTAGTCCTCTTGCACTTCCTTTGGTAGAATCAGAACCTGGGTGGCCACAGTGTATAATTTGAATGTATTCTCACTGTAAAGAAGTAGGAATAACAACTTTTGGACCTTTTTAAATGATGCCATCTTCCATCAGCATCTCATGTCTGTATGGAAAGCATGGCTGTACTTCTGGCAGTGTACAAGATTGCTCTGATGACCATCCTACATTGATGACGTGGTTGAGCTTTTGCAAAATTAGGTCAGTCTTTGTATGATCTATCAGCTCATCAAGTCTCATGGTAGAAAAATGATGCACTTCCATGACATCAAAGTCAAAATTCTCTGCATCAAGCTGTTCCGTGGTATTTCCAGGCGATCTCGATAAGGTATCAGCCAGATAAACAAGTTTACCCTTTTTATAAACCATTTTGAAATTATACTTTTGCACTCTGAGTATCATTCTTTGTAGTCTTGCTGGAGCATAATGCATAGGCTTCTTTAAAATAGTGACTAGAGGTTGATGGTCAGTTTCTATCTGGTTTGCTCAGCCATAAATATAATCATGGAACTTCGAATATGCAAACACAATTCCCAAAAGTTCCTTCTCAGTTTGAGAATACTGTATTTCAGTTTGGGTAAGAGTTCTTGATGCATACGCAACAGGTCTGTTGTCTTGAAGAATAACTGCACCAAGACTGAACTTTGAAGCATCACAGGAAAGAACGACTGGTTAGTGGACATCATAGTATCTTAATGTAGGTTGGTTAAAAAATTGCTGTTTGTGGTTATTAAATGCTCTCTGGTGTTGTTTTAACCATGACAGTGCAACATTTTTGAGTGTCATATCTCTTAAAGGTGCTGATAACTCATTAAAGTCAGGGATAAATTTGCCCAAATAGTTAAACATACCAAGAAAATGCTGTAAGGCTTGGACATTGTCTGGACTTCACATTTCAAGAATGGCTGCTTGTTAGGATCTGGTCATAAGTCTGTACTGGTAAACAAATCACCTACATAAGTAACTGCTTGTAGTCTAAATTTGCACTTCAGAGGATTGAGCTTTAAATTCACTTTATGTGGTCTGTCCAGAGCTTTCTAGGGGTTTCTGTTATGCTCTGCTTTACCATTACCTCCAACCAGTAAATCATCAACTATTATAGCACATGGGTAGCCTGAAAAAATTTGCCCCATTGCAAGCTGAAAGACATCACTGGCAGAATTTATTCCAAAAGGCATCCTAAGGAATCTGTATCTACCAAATGGGGCACTGAATATAGTCAGTAGTAAAGATTTGTGATCAAGCATCACTTGACAAAATGAACTCTTTGCATCTGAGACAGAAAAAACTGTGGCATTTGGCATGATGGTTGCAATCTCCTTGACTGTACGCATAGGATGATGAGGTCTTTTTAATGCCTTATTCAAGTCTCTTGGGTCATTGCATGTTCTGATTTCATTTGTATTCTTCTTATGAGCAGCTATCATTGATGATACCCACTCAATTAGTTCTGTGACTGGACAAATCATACCTTGATGTACCATTTTGTCTAACTGGACTTTGACTTTGTCCTGCATAGCTATTGGAACTCTCCTTGTTGGTCTGACCACTGGACTGACCTCTGAGTCTAACTTCATGGAGTACACAACTGACAGTTCACCTAAATTGTCATCAAAAACATCAGCATACTCTGAGAAAATAGCATTAGTAAAGCCAGAACTGGGACATGTGCTTACATGAAGTACTTCTTTGTTAAAAGAAAGCAGTTCCATTCTCACACTGTCTTTGCGACCCAGTAATGACTGCACAGGTGTTCTGACTACCTAAAATTGCAAGCTGTAACTGTCCTCAGCTGAATAACATGAAAGCACTACTGAGCCTTCAGTTTGAAGCAGCAAGCTTCACACAATTGCCCAAATTAAATTGCTCACCAGCTTTCACTTTAGCAAATGTTTCTGCTGACATTACATTACACTTTGAACCAGTGTCTACTTTAAGTTCCATGGGCTTAATATTGATCAGGGCAATGCAAAATACTTCATTCTTTGCCAACAAATTTACTGCATTAACCTCTTCACCCACTACCGATACACCATCTACATAGAAGGTAGGGTTGCAGATTTCTACATTATTAGCTTGCTTTTTCAAGTGACCTTTATTAATAACTGAAAGATGCTTGCTTGATTTACAACACTTATGAAAACAATTCCATTTTTTACTCTTGTAGCATTGCTGACCAAATCTTAAGCACTTCTCTCTTTTAGACTCCACAATTACAACAGTCAACAATAAGACTTGACTTCGGTTTTTCTGACTCACTCATATACTGCACTGAGCATGCCCTTTTTACTCAGCTAGTCTTGAGACTTGCTAGAAAGCTACAGGCTCTCCCTGCCACACCCACAAGGGTTGCTTCTGCCATGTGCTTAGGACTGTTTCTGCTTGCCATGTGCTACATGTTGTCTACATTTGCTCTAGAGGCTGCTGAAAGCATGCTCTTATCACTTGTAAGCATATTTATGTGCCATTCTGTGAGCTCATGAATTTGACAAATCTCTATGGCTTTGCTTAACGTTAAATCACTGTCACAAAATAAAATCTTTCTCACTGCAGCACTATTAGCACCACACACAAGCCTGTCTTTTATTAACCCATCTTTCAAATCACCATATTTACACGTTTTGGATTTGTTTTTCAAGTCAGTGATATAAGCTGCAAAAGTTTCACCTGGCTTTTGGTCTCTTGTAAAAAAAATAAGTGCCTCTCTAATATAGCATTTGTCTGGGGGTTGCACATTTCTCTAAATTTACGTTTTAAGCACTCAGGGTCCTTCCTTGATTCAGCCGGTACCACAATATGATAATTTGCCCCTTTTCCTGCATATACTTCTGGAGCATACACAAATGAACGCTTTCTTTCAATGTCTTCAGATCCAGCTAAGTTAAGCAAAATGAATGCCCTCATATGTGTATCTTTGTCAGAAAAAGCTGCTTGTATGAAAATATCGTACTCCTGTTTGAATACTCCCTCTCCAGTTCTCTGCTATATTATGATCAAACATAAGTGGAGTCGGTCTGCAAAATGCCTCTGCCATATCAGCACACAATTGTGAAGGTACTTGAAATTATGTATGAACATATACACACACACACACACACACACACACACACACACACATATATATATATATATATATATATATATATATATATATATATATATATATATATATGCCATAACTTTATGCCAGTACTTTTAATTATGCCCAACAGCACAACAAACTCTTTGAAATACTGCTGCACTTTACCAAATAAGTCTCTATAGCACAAGAACACTCTGAAATCACTGTACTTTATGAAACCACTCCTTATCAATGTAAGAAATACCTTAACATAACTGTACTTTGTGAATAAACTGTACACAGCAGAAAAAGCTCAGAGTAAGAAACACTTCCAGATGAATGCACTTTGCAAATAAACTGTTCACAGCACAGAAACTTTTCAAAATGACTGTACTTTGAGAAATACCTCCGAACAGTGAAAGAGACACTCAGAAATGGTGGCTTTCTGCATATAAATGCACAACGCACAAGAAACTTTTCAAAATGGCTGTACTTTGACTGCATTTTGCAATATATCTGTACTTTGCCACAGCAAACTCTTTGAAATATATGCACCATAATAAAGCACACTCTGCAAACAGTTTGCATACTCTGCGATACTTTAAACAACTCTAGTTATGCTTTAATTGGCTTTGATCAATGTGAAATAGTAGTTTGTGCCCAAACATAGCCTTTTACTAAAAAACATGCAGTTGCCTTGCTCTTTAACCTTAATTTTGCCCTATTATTGTACTTGCTATGTCCTTTTAATCTCTTATCATGCTCATTAAACTATTCTTGTGCCTGTTTTACTTTAAACATGTTTGTTATGCAAACCAAAGGTAATTCTGAGCCCCATATGAATAGTTTTGCTAGTTTTATCAAATATCATGGTTTTGAACATTTTGTTTAATTAATAATGAATTTTGTGCCTTTCATTTGTTTAATAATATGTTTTGTGCTACTCGTTTGATTAATAATGCATTTTGTGCCTTATAAATGCTCTGTTTCATTTCCTTTGCCAAATAAATCATTTGTGCAGTTTTCTTTACCTTTAGCTTGTTTTTGGCCTTTTTTCATTGGTCTGTGCTCCATTTCACTCAACCTGTTTAGTCTGCCTTCATCTTTAACTCTACACCTCATGGCTTGAAAAACTTGTTCTCCTAAGCCCAGTTCTGACAGCATGTCACTCATCTGGTCAGGATAAAACAGACAAACATTTGTGGGTTTAGTTCAAGCAGCTTTATTACACACAAACACATTAGAAATTAGATTTTATAACTTAAACTTAAATAAACTTATAAACAGACTGACTACCACACTCATACATGTTTAACACTCTGGCTGTTCTCTCAAAATGGCACTGCTGCCTGCACGTGCTCAGTATTTATATGCATGTGCTACATCTGGAAATGCTTCTTAAAGGTACATACAAATGCTCTGATCTACTGACATCTAGCATTAATAAATTATACAATAAGTGAAAAAATCTGCTGTCTAAAAATACAAAAGTGAGTTCTCAGAACTGAAAGAGCACCCTCTTTGGCCTAAACAAGCAAATAAGACAACTCATAAAATCTTCAAAGAGCAACTATGAGAAAAGATTAGCAACCTTAACCAAGGATAACCATAAGGCTTTTTTCAGCTGCTTCTGCAGCCTAAAAGGTAAGTCTTAGATGCGTGCTGAACTAATTGTAGATGGGATCACATACACTGATCCTGTAGAAATTACAAACCTGGTAGCAGGCTGGTTTGGTGAAAATGTCACCTCCCTATCCTCTCCAAGCATAACACAAACCATGTCTTCATCATCTCATGTTCCCTGCATCTGCAAAGAGCAAGTCATCAATGCTCTCTCCAAAGCTACGAACACAGACTTCATGGGACCAGATGGCATTCTGGGCTGAGTTCTTAATGTTCTAAAACAGGAGCTAAATGCTCCATTAGGCACTCTATTCAGCCACAGCCTAAGTACTGGCTTTGTCACCAGTGAATGGAAAAAAAGACTTTTATCATCCCTCCAGAAGTGCAGCTCTGCGATAGATCTAGGTAACTACAGACCCGTAAGTTTAACCAGCTTCATCTGTAAGGCAATGGAACAAATCATCATGGACCTCATAAATAAGGATATAGGTCACCTCCAAACCCTGGATCTGTCCCAGTTCAGTTTTGTAAAGTGAAGTTTATTCCTGCTAAACTTGGTGGACGTCTTCGAGAATGTGACAAGAGCTATAGTCATGGGCAAAGCCATGCACACAGCCTATCTTGAGTTGGCCAAGGCCTTTGACCCTAACCCACATTTGGGCATCATTGACAAACTAATACAGTTGAATAACAGCCCCTATGTTGTCAGGTGGGTTGCAAACTGCCTCACAGATTGACAATACTCAATCAAAGTGAGAGACATCACCTCTGCCTGCAGAGCTGCCATCAGTGGGGACCCACAAGGATCAGTGCTGGGCCCCCTCTTGTTTGGCATATACTTTTCAGAAGTCCAGGCCAAAATGGAGGGGCTGTGACTAATCAGGTTCCTATTATCTGAACGAACATTTAGGTTAGCAAATACCTAAACATTGATCTGGTAATAGAAAAAGCAAAAAAACGCAAATGGACGATTTAATGCAGGGCAAGAATTCCCTTAGCCGTTATGCAGATTTTGCCCTTTTTCCCCACTGTAGGCTAATCTCAGAGTTGGTATATTTAGTTAGGGGGTTGTGTGGGGCACAGCCCAACACACATCAGAGGGTACGGGGACAAAGCCCTCTGCTTCATTTTGGTTTTTTTTTTTGTTTTTCTTTTGGTTTTTTTTGCGGCTGAGGGAATACATTCCCTATGTTAAATTGGCCATTCGCTGTTTTAATTTTTCAATATTACCATAAGCCAAACCCCACTAGCTGTGGATATGCATATTTCGGCCTTGTTATGACCTCATCAGCACAAGTGTGTGCATAGTTTTCATTTTGTTTTTACCAATTATTAGGGGATGAAATAGCTAGTTTCCAAGCTCCTCAAATCTAGAAAGCACAGAAACCTATGCAGAGGCATACACAAAAACCATGTATGACCATATAGCCTAGAAACAGCAGTACCAGACTTGAATAAACCCAGGTCAAACCACAAAAATAAGCTACCCTGGTATTAATCGGTTGTATAAGAAAAGAAAGAAAATTCTGTCTAGAAGTGAGAGGAAATGAGCACAACAGAGCAAAAAGTCCCTCATTAGCCTAAACAAGTGATTCAAGGAACTAGTCAAGTCTCTGAAAGAAGACTTTGAGGTATAAATAGCCTCTGAATTTAAGGATAACCATGTCATTTTTCAGTTATGTCTGCAGTCTTAAGGACAGCACCCAACAATGTGCAGAATTAGTTGTAGATGTCATCATCTATACTCAGCCAGAAGATATAGCAAATTGCCTGGCTGACAAATTCAGATCAAATTTCACCTCCCAATCACCCCCATTTCTCCTCCAAGAAATACCCTCCACAACTATACCACCAATTATCACCACAGAACAGGTTGTCACTGTGCTCTCTAATGCTAAAAGCATGGCTTCATTGGGGTCTGATGATATACCAGGTTACCTTTTAAACAGCTTAAATTAGGTATTATCAGGTCCATTAGGATGTCTATTTAACCACAGCTTCTGGACTGGCTTTGTCCTGATAGAATGGAGGACAGCAACCGTTATACCTCTGCATAAAGGGGAACCATTGACTGACCTGTTAAATCACAGACCCATACATTTGACTAGTCATATATGTAAGACCATGGAAAGAATAATTATGGACCCAATAAATAATGACATAGGGAACATCCAAACACTGGACTGAACCCAATTTAGCTTTGTCAAAGGCGGGTCATGTCTACTGAATCTGGTGGATTTCTTTAAGAAAGTCACTAAAGCCATGGATGAGGGTAAAACAGTAAATACCACTTAACTTCACCTGGCTAAGGCATTTGACCCATTTCCCTACTCAGGTATTATAAATAAACTCACAAAACTGGGCATAAATCCCTATGTCACCAGATGGCTAGCCTGTTGGCTCATGGAAAAGACATGTGTGGTTAAAGTGGGTGAATCCAGATCCAGGAAGAGGCCAGTTACTAGTGGTGTGCCACAGGGCTCAGTGCTGGGACCACTCCTTCTCAGAATATATTTCTCTGAAGCCAAGGCTAATGTGAAAGGGCTCTGGATGATAAAGTTTGCCAACAAGTGCAATCTGGAGGCAATCACTGAATGCACCAGTAATGTAGATATCCTTTCGGAGGATTTAGATCAGACACATTACTGGTGCTAGAACCATTGGCTAAAATTAAATGTGAAAAAATGCCTTATCATACCCTTTGGGAAGTCAAACATTCCATTCAACATATCAACATTGATAATACACCCCTAAGAGTAGACTCAGAGTTGAGAGTTCTAGGTAGACAGATGGATAGTAGCCTGATCTTTGATTACCATGTGTACTTAGTGGTGATGAAGTGCTTCTGTGTGACACAACTTATAAGTAAATGTATGGCAACCAGATCCAGGGAAATTATAGTCCCACTGTACTCAGCCCTCATTATACCAATAATCGAGTGCAATGCACCAATTGGCCTGTACTTGATTAGGCACTTACAGCAACTGGAGCAAACTCAGACGTTCCTCACAAAGAAAATGCAGGGTGGAAACATGTCCTATGCAGATAGACTAAAATCCCTATCCCTTTACACTGTCTCCTACTGATATTGAGTGAAATGACCTATGCCGGACCTAAAAGGCACTCCACTCACAAATCCAGCCCTGATGGTGCTACTCCAAATCTTCAAGTCAAACAGCACAAGAGTCACCTAATCTAGGGATCAAAATGTAGTGACTCAAACAAAACATGCTGGAGACAAAGATATGTGACTCAGAGATTGCCCCATCTTTGGGACAGGCTTTCTGTTCACACAAAGCACAGCCATTCCCTGGCCCTCTTCAAACATCATTTGGATCAATGGATGGGGATCACAGATTCACACCTTGGGTAGCACCTACGTCCATTATGGACAGATGCAATCTGTAAGATACTCAAGGCATAGACACAAATCCATGCCTTCCTCTTGCCTCTAGGGGCCACACATTGAGTAAAATTAGGTTATATTGGCTAGGCTTGTAAGGGCTTTTAAGGTATTAGCCTAGTAATCCCCTATGAACTTAAGAACCTACAAAACAATTATTGCAGATTTGGGTTTGTGATATATAATAACCTTTACATAAGTTATATTAAGACACAAAGTATATCAGTCTAGTTGTTCAATGGACATTGATAAATAGAAAATGTGAGTCTCAGCTGACCTACCCCAGTTATCAAAATCAATGCAAAATAGTTAAGTTTGCCAAATTTTCAATGAATGCGTGAATGGGCGTACCTTCATTGAAGGTTGTGCGTTAGGGCTGGTAACTCAGCATGTAAAAATCAACTACCAATCATTAGCGGACCGGAGTTCCGCTGTGGCGACCCCTAACCGGGAAAAGCTGAAAGAAGACTACTACTACTACTACTACTACCCTTTATAATTAGTACACACATGGAATAAAAACCCTGTATTGTTAAGCTGTTTATGAATACTTGCCTCTCTGGATAGAAGAACCAGTAACTGCATCAGATAGTAGAGCAGCTAGCATAGTTTTTGTATTCATTATCATCATACTCCCCAACCGTCCTGAATTACTCGGTTTATACCGAGTTTTGGGGTCCAAATAATGGGGTGCCACGATTCCCGAGTGGCACCCCTTAATTTCCGATTTCCCACTTTGTTTTCAAATTTTCGGACTTTGACTGACGTCATCACATACGCGATGACGTCAGTCCACGAGCCAGCCAGTCAGAATTGAAGGTTTAAAGCAATTTCGACTGTTTCAAATAAGCGGGAATGCCAGTGCCAGTAAAGAATATGAATGAACAACCAGATTTCACTTATTCCAGCAAGCGCCGAGAGGAATTGCTGTTATTTGCGAGCGATGCTCGCAAATACGAAATATCTATTTATTTGTGTCACAAATCATCAAAGGGGAGGGAATATTCACAACGGACAGACGAGACATTATTTGGGATCTCAGTGCTGTAGTGAATTTGTGAACCAGGGAATTCTGTGCTGCAAGCAGCGATGAAACTCAACTCCGTTATTGCAAGTAAGTGTAACAAAGGGTGTGTGTGTGTGTCCCAATAGCAAGACAAGCACAATGTTAATGCCATGATTGCTGCAGGAGAGAGACAACGTTAATGGTAGGATAGCTTTAGCCATTGATATGGGAGTAGACCAAGCAAGATATACACATCTTAGTTTTATTTTATTTTTATTTTATTTAACATTTGTTGACTGGGAAAGTCCGACTAGGTTCCACAGAGCCTGTTTTCAGCGGAGGCCCGGGGAGAAATGCTCCAGATGCATGTCTTTGGAATGTGGGAGGAAACCGGAGGAAACCCACGCGAACACAGGGAGAACGTGCAAACTCCACACAGAAGGCACCCCAGCCGAGAATCGAACCAGAGAACCTCTTGCTGTGAGGCGACAACGTTAACCGCTGCACCACTGTGCTGGGTGTGAGGTCGTTTAAGCAGCAGAAGGCAGCAACCAAATGCTACACTGACACTTACCTTATTCATGCACATCCGATCACAGTTCTTTCAACATCTTATGCAGTTTTTTTCCTTGGGTTTGATGATTGCATGTTAAGGATTTGTCATGATTTCAACGATTGGTACTCTAAGTTTATAAGATCAGTATTTGAAATCTGTCCCTATTTTAGGGCTGTATTCCCCCATTATTGGATTTGTCCAGGTGTTTTGTACTAAGATGTTGAGAGCTATGGTGAGAACTGAATTCAATAAATGATAGTCATTTAAGTTTCAATCTTTCTATCTTATAAAGAAACAGCTGAGTTGGCATAGTGGTATGTTGTTTTGACTATAATGCACAGGGTCCTGGGTTCATGATTTGGCAGTGAAATGCATGGTGGTAACACAACACTTTAATTTCTAGCAACTTTCCAAGATTATAACAAGCAATGTTCAAAATGTGTCTCTGGTTTTGGGCTTTTGCCACCCCCCCAATACATTTTGGCTTTTTCCAGATTTCTTGTGGTGCAAAGTTGAGAGATACAGTTGAATGTCGAGTGGATTTTACAAGGAGCTAAGAGCTTCAGGGGTAGAGAAGTTTAATGTTGCTTATGATGGTGAGTCTGCTTGCATTGTTAGTAGCATAACAGGTTAATACTTGCTTTTGATGCAGAAGGCTGTGGGTTCTACTCCCACAGTATCTAGATGCATTGCTGATACTATACTGTGTTGTACTTTTAAATGGGTGGATGCTGCAGTCCGGAGAATGTCCTCTTTGGCGGCGATAACTAGTAACTATGAACCTGTTATCAGGTTGTCATCCATTCCCTATTGCAATATTACAAGCTTATCATTTCTTTTAATGTAATATAGACAATTTATTCCTCAAGGGCAACAGGCACTTTGTAGATGAAACAATGACATATAAAGCTGCTTCCTAGCAGCATCCTCTTCATTAGTTACAGATCTCTTTAACGTGGAATTAGTTAGATGACTTTTACTTCTGCAGAGATTGTGCATATTTACTGATACTGGTGGATTGTAGAAGTTTGAGTAGACTTATGATGGAAATGTTCTGAATAGGGTAGTTTTGTCATTATTGGTTCATGCATTTTGTTTCATTGCCTACTGGTTTCTATCAGTCACTTAGAGTATAGTATAAAAATAATGTAGATAATGTCCTTTTCCTTCTGTATGAATATAAAACATACATATAAGTTAATCCTTAGATGTCTGTTTAAGATTGTAGTTTATTTATTAACTGACTTGAGTATGACGGAAGATGTCACTTCCTGTATTTTTTCTGTTATATATGGAGTGCACTTCTGGTTTTTATACTTCCTCTGAAGAAGCTGCAGTTGTCTGTATGAGTCTGTTGTGTGTTTTTAAGTTTTAAAAATAATTAAGAATAACTGTAAGGAGGTTTTTAACCTGTCAAGGACCCCCATTTTATGAACTGACAGAATTGAAACAGTGTGTTTCAATGACAGGCTTGATGCTACAAACTCCGTTTTACCTGACCTAGGAGGTTGGTTATTGGACACTGCCAATTTGACTTTTGGACAGCCAAGTATGTCATCTAATAAATGTGTAATAATAAATAATATGTATGTTTAGCAAATAAAAAACTTTTTTTTGGGAAATTGCTTAAGTAAAAAAAAATAGAATTGCTTATTTCAAATATTTCAAACAATGTGTTAGTGAGAATATAATACCTAAAGGGCTACGTAACAGCTTTGTGCCGCCAGCTTAATTGATCTAGTGTGGAACTTATTATTAAGTACTATGCAAAACACATAGACTTATTAATGGAAGAAATTAACAGTTTGGATAATGATATAAAAATAGATTTGGATTTTACCAGATACAAATTTGATTATGGTAGGATCCTATCTAGTATTGATCTAAAACTTGTTAGAGATAGAGAAGCTTACTCTAACAATTGTACTTATCCTAAACTGAAGGGATCCAAACTTATTCAACTAAGTTCTGTAAACGATAGTCAGATAGCAGAACCAGTGGATGATAGGGTAGGCTTGGATGATTTAACAGAGGAGAACAATGAGGCCCATAGCAGTATGGGACCAAGATGGAGCAATAGAATAAAAGGTGTTGCTAGAAACCATGGTGGGCCAGGGAACAACCAGAATAATTCAGGTGGTACTAATACCGAACGCACAATAATAATAATAATAATAATAGATATAGGCAAACGCAACAGGCAACAACACGAACAGGAGAAAGAACCAGTAGACATGGTTGTTGCTGGCGGACTAAAACTATAACTATCAACCACACATCACATACACATGATACACATATATGTCTGACTGTCAGAAACAACAGACAGAAAATCTATTTTCAAAAATCTATAATTCTTGATGAGGAACTAATAGAATTATTAATTTATTTATTTTATTATTGTTCCTGTTCCAAGTAGCTCAGGAGTCAGGGAGATCATTGAGTTAATTAAGTTTTTAAAGTTAAATGGAAAGAAAGTTATATTATTCAAAACACAAAAAATGAGGTCATGCTGGAAAATGGATGTAGGGTGGTAAAACGGACTAGCTAACTTAAAACACCTGTTTAATCCAATTTTACATTAGATTTTAATTTTTTGAAATTATTTGAGAACATCTGTGTAGTAGATTTCAGACACCTTGTAAACCAGTACAACAAGTAAACCAAGGTAACAAGGTAACCCCAAGGAACAACTTACATTATTGGATGAGTTTTGCAGGTTACCAGTACCAGTACGCTTAACCTAAACCTTCCTGGGGAGGGATCCTATCTAATATGACAATCTCTAATTATAAAATGAAAATGTTAAGGCTTCTAACTTCTTATGGCAAGGACAAAAGAACAGGAGGGAGGTGAATGGAATAGGGAGGGATTTATTTCTATTTATTTATTTCTGTTTGTCTTAATATATTTGACATAATATAACTATATACCCGCCATGTTTGGATTCCAAAGATTGTTTGGAATCCCATAATCCCTCCTAAGCATCATAAACTGATATATGAGAGCCTATGAGAGCTTTGATAGATCCATCACATCCATCACATACATTTTGTTCAAAAACATTTACCAATATTTGATAAATAAAGACTCATGGTCTTTCCTTCAGAATATCAATGATGTCCCATACAATGTTGAATCAATACAATGTTGATTGATGTTTTCAAATTTTTTGATGTGGTGACTGTGAAGGTTGTAGTATACTGGAACCACTCCAAGAAGCAGTTGGTTCCATGCTGCAGACTTGGAGTGCCTCAAAGATAGAAGACTACTTGAAGTGGTAACTACTTATTATTGTTTTCTTTTCAATGGTGAGGAAGCTAACATTTTAAGGAAGATACCTGGAGTAATGGAATCAGCTGTGTTCTACCAGGTTCCCCTTTCCTGCACTTCTCCAGTTTCCACCCGCTCCAGCAGAAACGTCTCTAAAAAGGAAAGGACAGCTGGTGAGGGGAAGAATCAGCAGTACAGCCGATTACAAAAGAATGTAGAATGTGAACTATTGAGAGAAATGTTCAAACCGGGGTACCTGACCCTTATTAGACCTTATTGGTTGAAGAAGAAGTGACTAGAAGAATGGTTTCTATCTTTATAAACCTTTTTATATGCATACATGACCTTAGTGATGCCCACCTTACCACTACCAGAGGAGGGAGATTTTGGCAATGAGGGGACAGATATGAAACACAACACAAGTAGAGCGTGCGAGCTAAGTGACTCCTTGAGTTTTATTACTCAGTTCAGTGGTAATTTTTAGGAGTTCTCGACATTTGGCATTTCATTTCATTTCTTCTATTCATTTGGCTAAAAACTGGGAAATAAACCTAGGTTCATATTTAAGAGATCACACAATTTGAAGGAACTGGTTCAGAGAGACGGACCAAAAAACACATTTCCAAAAAAAAGAAGTGTGGTTTTTGCTGTTTTTTGATAATTGTGCAAATGGTGAAACAAACTGTTGACATAGAAAGTATCATAGTATCATATCACTAAATTAATACAATTCTAAATTAGTAAATATAATATATTGTTACTATTGCCATTTGTATGCAATCAAAAATGATAAAACGATAATGTATTATGCAAACACATAGTTCAAACCCCAGCAGCCATAGCTTCCAGTTGTAATATTATTCAGTGCCCAGAGCCCTGAGGATGGTCCATCTACTGGAAAAATGTTTAAACAATACGTTTAAATGCTATGCTATGTAACTTAAGCCTAACAAGTGTGCTATATTATACAAGGAATTTAATTTAATAAAGTCAGGAAGGTGTATCAAAGAATGCATGTATATTTGTGTGCAAGGGGCCTATGATTTGAAAACAGCCCAAAGGTAATCTTTACCACCACTGGCCAGGTGCATTTTCATTGGATGTGGTGTGGGTTTCAATGCTGTTTCAATGAATGTGAGTTTCAAGGGCAGAGAAGTTTTAATTCCAGGTCTATTTTCATTGTGACACAGTATTGCTTTGTTTAGATGATATCAATTAATGTTTGTGCATTGTGCTATAATATGCAAAAATAAAATCCAAATAATCATTGTAGAAGTAAAGCAGTATGCACCCATTAGTGTTTTGATACATGGGGTGAAATAACTAGGTAATGGGACATTGGAATGCCTGCAGGGGGACTCTGGTGCTATATTTTGGCTCTGTTCTTCAGTTTACGTTTGAAAGATGGTATCCCACAATTCCATTGGAGTGGGTGTGGCTATGTAATTATGTATGTACATTTTATGTTAATCAGCGTACAGATTTGTACCTATTTTTCATGGGCCTTGTCCAGATTTTTGATGTTTCCAGGTTGAGAGGTATGATTATCATCACATATTAACTCAACTATATTTTGGTTAATTAACAGAAGTACATAACCTTTTTTCATTTTCTTTCCATCTTCATTGAGGATGTATTAACTTTGCCATTTCCATTTCTTATTCAAACTGTATTTGCAACTAGAATGCATATGAACGGACAGAACAACATTCATCTAACCCAACAGTATAAATTTTATAATGAAATATAAGCTTTCCTGCACTTTGAACATTTTCATTTATTTGTTGTGTGCACCTAAGTATGTCCCATGTACAATATTTGCAATTTAAATACCTTACTTGACTCATTTAATCATATATTTAATTATAAGAATCTTTTTGCTCTGTAGTTCTATTTTGCTTAGTTTGTTCTCTGAGATACCATACATGCCTAAGTATCTTATAATGCCTGAATGTTGCTAAAGCAGATTAGTTTCTGAAAACTCTGAATATGTACAATAATTGCAGGAGTGTACTTTACAACTGTAATCCTATTGCTACTTGTTGGAACCCAGGTCATGGCTGAAAAGTTTCAGTAGACTAGTTTACCTACTGTAAGCACATGGAAATAGATATAAATAAGCAACCAAAGGCATACTGAACTAAATAAAAATAAATATAAATAAAAACAAAATCCTATTACACAATGTACCATTAGGTATACTGTTGATATACTGAAAATAGACAAGATTGACTTCACATAAACTTAGTTTACTTTGGGTCACAAAGCAGAAGAATTTGAACATCTCACTGTGTTCCTGTTGAGGAAGCAGATAGATTGTAGAAGGATCTGTAATTTGATTGAAAGATGTAATGATTAAAGAGCAGTCGTACTGTTGTTTTGCTATGGACAGACTCTGCATTGATCAGTAAACTTCTGATACTGTTTGAACTTTGTGGTATTCCATTCCATTCTTTGTACTGTCCTACACAGAATAATGCCAGCCTGTATCAATATCACCCCATGCTGCTACTGTACTGGGTATCCAGTGGTACTATAACACTGATCAATCTGAAAGTTCGGAACTCAGAAGACAGGACACAGTAATGTTTTTCTTTTTTCTTTTTCTTTTTCTCCACTGGAAGACTAATTTCTCCTGTTCTTCCTGCAGTGTCTGAAAATTAATTACCTGAATAGCCTTGTAAAATGCTATTAGCTCATTTTGTATTTCTAACAATTTAAAAAAAGTTATTTTGTTGAAATATAATATCTGCACATCAGGAGATGGTAAAAATCCAAAAGCAGTAGCAACATTTGCCACTTTCCCTACAATGCAGTTTGCTGTCAAAGACAGTAGCAAAAGTGGGTAAAATCCTATATATAGAAATGCGAGGGAAAGCATTTGCTATTAAATTAAACCACAGGGAATCAGCAAACAATAAAATGAAAATGTGGTGATATTTTAACAATATACGTTAAGGGTGCTTACAAACACTACATAGTTGTTTCTAGCACCACATATATTCATTAGAATACAGATGTGAAGAACTCTGAGTAACATTAACTGTGAAATATACCACTGCTAATTACCTTCACATAATACTTAATCAACATCGTAACTTACGTGACAAACCTGTTCATACTTGGCTAACTCTGATGTGAAGCTGTGCACATTTAAGAAGGCTGACATTATAATCAATTTGATAACATAAATTCACAAAAATGGTAGTCTGTATTGCCCTGAATAAATTAATTTGCTTTAACTTAAACCTAAAGAACATAATGTACAATCTGTCTGAATTATTACTTGAATAGTGTTTAGAAACAGTAGACATAATTTGTAAAGTGTTTCTACAAATGTATAGGGCTGTTTAAAAAAAAGCACACATACCAGAGCCCAATGCAATTCCCAAAAGATGACAAGCCCCCTCAGATGATGTGCACACAGTACTGTATACCTAAAAAAAATATGGTACATGATAAGCCTGCTTGCAAATAATGCTCTCCAGTATCACCCACAATTCATGGAGTACTGTGTGCATAGTAACCAGGCATTTATATGACTATAACTGCAGGAAAAGCAGTGACTGAGCTCCCATTATCTCGGTCAAGGTAAAGTGCTGCTCAGCTGTACACAGCCAAGAAATAAAAACAAAACAAGGCTTACAGGAGAGAGAGAAAACAGCTTAGAACTTAATGTTTAAATACTGTGATCTGAGACATATCCCACAAAGCCATATGGTGCACAGTGCCTTAGTCCAACAGCCTCATCCATCTTATCCCAACAATGATATCAATTCACCAAGGAGAGTGAACCATACAACAAATCCCATTCTTAGAACAATATGTTAAATAAGCATGGTCAGGGAAGCTGAAATGCCAATGAATCACTTTTGACAATATCTGCTTAGTAGCAACAGATGTTGCAAAATGTCACACTGCAATGCAAACTTTTCCATATAATTGCTTCACCTAAACATTAATGTCTGGAAAAGTCAGGCATTGGGAATGTGTGCATTCACAGAGAACCCAGCTAAGAAGTACTGAAACGGACTGTTTTTATTAAAACATGTTAAATTCAGATAGTCCTGACACAAAAGTTAGAGTTTGTTTTCATTATTTCTCTGCATTCCACCAATAAAGTCTTGTTGGATGAAAACAACTATTCAAAAGACAAAGCTCTGTTTCTTGGCTTTATGCCAGGATTTTGGAATACTGTTGCTTCATTGTGGGTGGGGCATCACTAAGTACAATCTAGTCCATGTAATAATCTATAAATGAGGACATAGAAGAAAGCAAAAAAAAAAAAAAAAAAAAAAAAAAAACAGAAGATAAAAAAGAGAAAGAAACTTCTCTGACAAAGTAAAGGAAAGAAAGATGAACATGACCATGTATAAAAACTGAGTAAAGAAAAACATCTAATCCTTCCAGTTTCTTCATCTTCTTTTCTCCTGCTAACAGTTAGTTCATGTTAGCTTGTAGCATGATGTTTCTAAACCCCTTCATCCATGAGATGTTGACAGACACAAAAGGATGACAGTGTTCCAAGGTATTCAACAAACCTCAAGTAACAACACCAAACATGTATAAACACACACACACACACACACACACACACACACACACACACACACACACACACACACACACACACACACACACCAAGTCAGATTCAGCCTTTTAACTTATTTCATGTTATTCAAGCAGTTCTGAGCTGTCCAGTTGGATTAAGATATTGCTATTATTTTGCAATAGTAGAAATAGTAGTCCTCATATGTGTACATGCAGGTTGTTGGTGTGACAGAGCAAGATGCAGAGGACAGGAAGACATGGAAACAGATGATCCGTTGTGGCTACCCCTAATGTGAACAGCCGAAAGAGAAGAAGTCCTCGTATGTGCAATGGGCTTCAAATAAGATAAATATGACAATTTTGCTAGTCAAGGAAACATGTTAGAGGCACAATTTTTCTTCTGCCATTCTACTAAGAAATGTTCGTGGGCGAAGAAGATGTGCATCCTTCAAGATACTAAAACTCCAAACCTAATGATTATGAAGTACAAAATTGGTAGATTCTTGATGAACCCTCTTATAGCTTGGAATCTTTGTCATGTCCTGGTAAACAGAGCATTGCTTTCTACCTTTTTTAGAGTCATTCTGATGTTGACATCCATGAAGTATAAGGCTTCATTCTTGCACTACCTATCCCTTTTTATTTGCTTTTTTTAGATTCTTTAAGAATCAAACACTCCTCTTCTACTTCCCAACTCACATTGTACAGTCCTTCTCATGCTGTTTATAGAAGTGCTATACGGTCATCCTAAGAACTGTTGAGGATGTTCCTGTATATTTGGCACAATAGCACAGCAGCTATACACGTGACCCATGTCTGAAGAACATGTGCTCATTTCTTCTCTGTGCATATTGTGCCTCCACTAAGATTCATTTTCAAGAATTTTACTACATTCAGATCATGCACCATCTACACAGCACAGATCCTTACAGGACTGTGTCCTATGTATATGAATATGATTGACTATTCATAACAGAGTACATTGCAGAATTTAAGCACCTTTGCACTGTTTAAACATGCTATTTTAACAAGACAAGAAATGGATTTAAAATTCTATATTTTTTAGAAAAGACAGAGTTGCCATATACCCTGCTTTCAAATGTTGTGTTGCTACATCAGGAATCAACACTTGCTTTTCAATTTATTATCTTAACTCATTCATACCTTTCAGCAGTATAATTTCATAACTCCTGACACCTGATGATTTCTTGTCTGGTCATTCTTTTCCTGGACTATTTTCTGAACATGCAGTTAAGAATCATACCTTTACAAAAACAACATATTTTGAAAACTGCAGTAAATACAAAACAATAACAAATGTAAACCCAGTGGAGCTATTATTTTTTTTCATCTAATCATATCCCTGATTTTATACTGAATAACATATTAAAAATGTTTTTGTTAATGAAATAAAAGAAACACCAGTTAATTTCTCTGTAGTTGTAATTACACGACTCTTACTACCATCAGTTATGTTGTTTATGAAGATGTGACTGTTTAGATGTAATTCTTTTTTATTAATATTAATCACATTTTAGAGATATTTGCTAGATATGACCTGGATGCGTATTTATATAATATTTTGGTGAAACACTAAATATTTCTGATAATGTACAATTTAGGCACAGCATATCAGTGCAAAGCCTTTGCTGTATTATATAAATTGTCATTTATCATAAAGAAGAAGAGTATGCATTGCATCTAGGTTCACAGGCAAGTACTAGGCAATCTGTCTGAAGACCATTTCAAACCTAGCCAAAAAATTATATTAAAAATTTCCCTCTCCCTCCAAGAGGGCAAGACAAGACAGACTGGGAAAGAATTTGAAGCTGCCCATCCAGTTATCTAGGTTTATCTTGAAGATGGCAAGGGTGCTACTCTGTTTGACGTGTGCTGGAAATTTGTTCCAGAGGTGAGGCAGTTTGTTCCAGCTGTGAGGGATATGATGGAATATGAATCTTTCATGTCAATTTATTTATATGTTGATGAAGATTTAATTCCTTTAACTGAATATTTGATGTACCATTAGTTCTGCAAAGGAATAGAAGATTAAATAGGGTAGAATCTTTCATGACATGAAAGATGAAAGCCACAACATAAATGTACAAGGATGACTATGGATATTTTTAGTTATGAATCTCTGAGGTCTCATACATTGATTGATATGTATAGACAAATACATGACAAAATGTGCATTGTACTGAGTAATGGGTTTAATGAGATACAAGTAAAGTGGAATTAAGACTTTTTTAGATCCAGAGGAGATGCCTTTGGAAATTAGATGAGCAAGATAGAAAGCTTTCTCCAACTACTGCAGAGACATGATGGTCAAATGAAAAGGAATTATCAACAAGTGTACCCAGATCCCTTACAACAGTGTCTAATTGGAGGGGTGCATACTCCTACACAGTAAATTAAACTGTTTTGTTTACCAAAATGAACTATGCTACATTTTTTAGAAGTAATTTGTGACCATTACCCTTTCATCAATTGTTAACAAGGACTAAGATGTGTGGTTGCCATCGTCAACCAATTGAAGACTGAATAATAGCACACATTATACAGTCCTCTATAAGTGTAGTTCACCATAGGTCAGAAGTGCAGGCCTGAAGGCCTGAGAAATATAGGCTAAACAAAAGAGGGCCCAAAAATGAGCCCTGTAGTACACCACTGATAACTGTTTTCCTTTCAGAAGTGGCATCTGCTACTCTAACCACATTGGTTCTACCACCCCATCAGCTACATATTGCACAAAAAAAGGATTTATATTCAGATTTACAAGTATACCAAAAACACTTGCACAGGGAATAGTGATGGTTTAATGAAGATGTTTTTTGTTGTAAGAAAAGGCAGAAATTGAATAATTTATGTAATGTTGCTTATTTATATTATATATAGCAATATATGCGAAGCATAATGTTTATGTTATTTACAGTGTGATTACGTTATATGAATGTGTGTCACAATTGATAATCCAATGAAGGTGTTTGAAAAAAAGAAAAGGCATTGGCCAGGTCTAGATTTGCTACATGTGCTACATAACCACTATCCACTGCTTTGGTTACTTTTTCAAAGAAACAAATTAGGTTAAAAAGGAAGGAGCTTTCATTGATAAAGCCAAATTGATAATGGTACAGAGCTGATGGATTTTAATCTCCAGATTAATCAAGTCTGAGATAATACGCTCCATAGCTTTACATATGAGACTATTTAGACAAATGGGTCTATAGCTACCAGGGTCCGTTGTTGGGCCATTGTTGTATAATAAAATTACAATAGCTGTTTTCCAGGCTTCAGCAATATAATCAGTGGAGAGGCTTAGATTAAGAACGTTAAGTAGGGGTTCAGAAAAGCCATATTTGGCACTGATAATCAGGCAACCTGATATTTTGTCAGAGTCCATGGATGAAGGGTTCTTAATTTTTGAAAGGGCCAAGTGAACTTATTACATAATAATTAGAGAAGGTGCCTGGGATTGTGGAATCTGTGAGAGAGCTATAATTGTGGGTGGAGTAAAATTTGCGCTAAATTTTTTAGCTAGGATATTAGCTACTTCCTTTGGGTCAGAGAGTGCAGTATTATTGTGGACTAGGTCTGAATACCAATTGGTTGTTAATTCTTTACTTCCTGACATTGTTATAGAAAGACTTGCAGTTATTTTTGGTTTTAGTGGCTATTTTAAGTTCATACTCAGCTTTGTGTTTGCTAATAGTTCTCTTAAGTTTTTGTTAGTTTACGTAAGTGTGCTCTCAAGGAAGGTAGAGCGAGACCTTTTATAAGCTTTAAAACAGTTTCTTTCTCTTCTTATATAATTTATTTATACGGATATTCTAGCACAGAGATTTGTTTTTAAACTTCTCATTATATTTGTTTTGAATAGGGGCTGCCTTATCAATGTATCTATTTAATTAGGAGTAGAAGTCAGAGGGATAGGTAGCAGCTTTAGCAATAAGATCCTTCAGAGGAGGATTACAGTAGAATGTATGCAACTCATCAAGTACCCGAAAAAAGGTTTGCTTTTGAGACATCCCTAATCCAGAACTATTTACAGGAGAAGTAAGACCAGGTTTAAAGGAAAAGATCACTAAATTAAGGTCTAAATTAACAAGACAGAATGATACATATGGACCTATGTAAGAAGTGTCCATATTTGTGAGGATTAGATCCAGGATATTGGAGAACCTAGCAGGATGATTAACTACTTGCAAAAGACAGTTCGCATTTATAATGTCAAGGAGCACTGAGCACGGCAGACATTGGCAGTGTAGGCCAGCTAGTTTATTGATGAAGAGTTGAAGTCCCCCAGAAGTAAGGTCTTAGGTTTAAAGGGAATTTCAGCTAATGTGTTAAGATAGTTGTTATGCTCAGAAGAGGACATAGAATGTGCTCTATAGCTAGCTATAAAGTGTTAATTAGTCTTGTTTAGGGTGATTTGGATTTCTAGGATTTCACATGTGGTGTCCCAATGATCTGTCATGACTTGATGATATCCTTGACAAATGCTGATACTCCCCCATAATTGCCAGTGGATCTGTAGAAGTGATATGCATTATACCAAAGGATAGAGGGAGTTATTTCACTTCTCTGAAACCATGTTTCTGCAACTCTCTCTCTCTCTCTCTCTCTCTCTATATATATATATATATATATATATATATATATATATATATACATATATATATATATATATATATATATATATATATATAAATGTGTTCAAGTTTTAGGAAAGTCTCAAGTTCAGGCATTTTTTTTTGTTAAGACTTCTGGTACTTAACAGAGACACATTAATGTGGTTCAAATCAGAATTTACTAGGTTAGAATGTCTACCAGATGGACTCTGCCTAAAAAGGCACTACGGAGACAGCAAAGGCTTTAGCCAGAATGTGAAATCCTTGGTAAGAGAGGTGAAGGCCATCCCTGGTGAAGCAGGAAGACTTTTTAGCCATCTCATCCCATGTTGACACATACTGGATCCCCCTAGAATGATACCAACTACATAGCCAATTATTAAAGCCAAGTATCCTGTCTTTGAATTTTAGCATCATTCTGCATGATGGCATAAACACCACTCAAGACCAATGTCTTTCCTGCCTCAGACACATATATAGCAAGCTCTGTCATATCCTTCTGCATGTCACTCTGGGTAGAATGTCTAAGGTCATTTAGCCCGTGTGGACCACTATTAGATAATAATCATATTTGTCAGGATGGAGGGATCTAAGAGCCCTTGCTGCATCTCAGATCCTGGTTCCAGAAAGACAGCTGTCACCCTATTCTTATCCAGAATGATGAGCATGGTGTCTGTATACCTTATAATAGAGTCACCTTTTACTAAAATGGTTAATGGACTCTTGGTGGCCCATAAGGACATGGAGTCTGCACCCATGAAACTCTTATGAGGTATGTGTCTCAGTTGTGGGTGAAAAGGGTGAAGATGGGTGTCTTACTGTGTATATTAATCTCTGAGGTGTCTTAGTCTTTATCCTGGGAGGCTTAGACAGTGTTCTCTTAACAGCCTCAGCATATGTTGGTTTAGCAGAAGTGCTCTGTGATGCATATGTATATGTGTTGTGTCACCAAATGTATTCTGAAGGGAGAAGGTGGCCTCAGATATAAGTAAATACTCACATCTCTCACATAATGACTCATAAGTAAGCATGAGGCAGTTACTACACTGACTCAAAATGTGTAATGCTATCAGGCTGGCTACTGAACGGAAAACAGCTGACTGAGATTCCATACTGTCCAGTACAGATGAAGGGGCATAGAATAGGTTAAGGAGAGGATAACTGACTGGGCTACAAAAAGGTGATAAACTAGGATATGGCTAAAGGATAAAAGAATCTAGTAAAAATGATTAATGTATATTTGAACATATAACACATATTCTTGATTCTACAGTTAAACATTTCAATAAGATATTTGCAATGTATCACTTTCGAGTCATGGCAGCTTTTATGTTGGTGTGACTTGAAACTCATACAATGTCCCAAATGCACATTGGCATGTACATTTTAATTCAGTTATACTAATAAATCAAATGCAAACATCTAATGCAGGTTGTGTTTTATTGCAGAGGAATGGGCTCACATTTTGATTCTACCACCCAAACTCTCGAGATAGTTCTGTTTTGGATACTGAGCTATGCATCCAATTTTGCAAATGCCATGTTAGTCATTATGCATATTTCTATAAGTAATCAGCCATAAAAACACACTTTTGTACAATATCCCCCTCATGTATAATAGAAAAGCTAAAGAAACTGGGAATAAACTCCTATGTCATCCATTGGATTGCCAACTGGCTCAAAGATAGGATGCAGATAATTAAAACAGGGGAAGATACCACCACAAAGAGACCAGTCATCAGTTGAGTCCCCTGGGGTTCTGTGCTGGGACCTCTCCTGTTAGTCATCTACATTTTGAAGTAAAAACCAATGCCAAAGGGCTCTGGCTATCTAAGTTTGCAGATGACTGCAAGCTAAGAGCAGTCATTGAACCCCCAAATGACTTAGCCATCCTGCAGGAAGATTTATCTCAAATAAATATCTTGCACCAATATCATGGACTCAAATTAAATACAAAAAATGCATTATTGCATCCTTTGGGAAGTCATCTATCCAGGGAACTACCACATTGATGATACGCCCCCATGAGTTGACCCAGTTTTTCAGTATTTGGGAATGTATGTGGTCAGTGACCTAACTTTTGACCAATATGTGGCTGTAGTTGTAAGAAAGTCCTTTTATATTGCATGGCTTATTTTAACAAAGGGATTGTGTCTAGATCTAGGGCTGTCATTGTCCCCCTTTACTCAGCCCTCATTGGGTCAATCATTGAATATAGTGTCCCCTTTGACATGCATCTGTCCAGACACGTAAGAATTGAAACATCCATAGAAATACCTTACCAAAAGAATGTAAGGCCTAAACAACATGCTCTTCAAAGCCCTGTCACTATACTCAGTATCCTACAGACTGCGAAGAGGTGACCTGTATCCTGTCATATAAGACATCCACTAACCCATTACTGATGGATTTACTACATATCAGAAGTCAAATGGCATCAGAATTGCACAATCTAGGTACCTAAACCTCTTCTACAACATCAAGAGAATAATTTGTAGGGACAGGTATATCTCGCAGAGGATACTGGTGCTGTGGAACAGATCTCCCATCCATATAAAACAAAGCTCACCCCCTGACCATTTTCAAGTAGAACCTAGATCCATGGATAGGAAACAGAAAATTTACCATGGGACTGCCCCCTGTGCTTCTAATGAACAGTGGCAACTCCTAAATGCTTATCCCATGAATGAGTTCCTTCAAATTATCTATGGTATGATCCAAATTATTCTCATTTTGGGTACTATATACTTATTGATCATGGAATGGGTCAGGCCAATCTATAACAAATAGAATAGGCTATTTTTAGAAAAAAAAGGGAAATTGTCTGAGCTTAAAATGGCCCACAAGGGCAGCTAGCTTATGAACTTATGAACCTACGAAAATGTAAATATTGCAGCAGCTGTGCAACTCAGACTCCAGATCACACTAATGAATTCAGGAGCCATTCCAGAAGCATGACTTTGATATCCTACAGTATCCTAAAACATGATACAGTTTAACATTATTAGTGCAAATATGAACATGCAACACCTATGTATAAATGGACCAAAACCAATTACAAATTTTGTTTCTCTGCAATCATTCTGGTTCATGCCCCACCCCTTGGCAGTGTACTAGCTGGTTATTCAATATACAGTTCAGCAATGCTTATACGAATCAAAGGAATATCCTTTTTATGCTATTATAACAATAATTAAGAATTATAATATATATGCAAAAAATAAATACAAATATCTCATGTCTCTGCTTCATACATATTGTTTGCTTCACATTATTAATTTCCTCAAGCCAGCATACTGAGCTAGAACTCTAACAATTATGCAGATATGCCAATATTTAATATGCACGTTTGAATAATTAATCAAAAATTGAAATGTAAATATCCTTGTGACTGTGAAACTCTTGACAACAGGCAGCATACACAATTCATCTGTCAATAACTTACTTTGAAGTTGATATTCTGCAATATGCAAGTTTCAAGTTGTTATGATAAATATGAATATATAGCACATATTAATAACAGGGCAGAAAGTATTTATAACCTTTAGACATCTGCATCCCATAATGTTCAATTCCTTGGCTATGTAATATCTGATTGTGATAAGCAGTTAAACAATGCTTCCAAATTGATATTGGGATGACCATTTTAATTCCATTACAGAAGTTCTAGATTTATTATATGTGAAAAATGCAGCTTTCTCATGATTGCACTGCACATAGGAAACTTGGGTCTCCATTTTTGTTTCATGGCAGCCAGTTATGACAACAGTACTTTGTTCAGTTACTTGTTCATGTAATTATAAAATAATGAATGCAATCAACTCATATTTTAAATATAGTGGAAACTCTAGTCAACTAAACAACAACATAAACGTACTTGTTTTCTGATAGTCCTTGACCATAAGGAGGCTTTCTCCATGCTTTCCCCTGGGTTTACAACCTATGCCTACTCATTCTCCTTAGGGAGGAAGTAAAGCTTTGGAAATGATGCAGTCATTAATGAGGACATCATGATGTTCTTCCATGGCAATGCTTCTGTGAGTGATTGTAGCCATCAGAAGGCCATTCCATTTTTCAAATTTGACACATCTGTTTTCAGTCCATGCTTGGGCTTCTAAAATGAAGAGTGCACTCTGGGCAAGCATGTGGAACTATCCTTACAGAGAAAGTGAGCAGGCACCCCCACCTCCCCAAACATGCACTCATATACACAATATCCTCTAGTGGCCAGTTTACTCATCAAATCTGTTACATCTGTTCCATAACCAGGGCATTATCCAGCTATGTCATAAAGCTGGAAAGTTAGCTACAAATATTAAACAACAATAATAGTGTCTTTAGTTTGTAGGTATTCAATGATTCTGACATGTTACCTTTGCTTTTTAGACAAGTACCATTGGTGTCTTTAAAAGCAACCTGAACTAGCTGTGGATCATTTGGGTCTGCTTGATATAACCAATTCTGAACTTGCTGATTCCTGACTTGCTAAACTGAGTATTCTGCTGCCCCATCTGACTGACAATCTAAAAACAAACAAAATAGTATTCGAAATGTAGCCTCTTGCACCCCAGTTTGGGATCTCTGCCTGCACATACGTCATATCTTTATGTATTTTCTCCAAGGTTGGAATCATTCAGAAGGTTAATATATTTATTTTCTTTCCACCAGGTCAGTGCAACCTTGGCTGTAGTACATTTAATGAGGTGAGGTGTGCAGCAGGACCCATATACTGGGAGAACAAAAGTCTCTGCCCCAGCAAAAAACATTTATATTAACATGCAGCTTAATTTAATGTATCACGATGCTTTCCTGGGTGGCCATATAATATACCATGCATAGTACATTTGCATTAATATGCATCTTAATTGAGTGTGCTGTGGCTGTCACTAGGCCAGACATAAGATAAGCCATAGTTGATTATGTGCAGAACATTAATGTGCAGTAACTCAAAGCAGAGCAAAACATTTAAATGGGACCCCATTTTAATATTTTATGCACAGGACATATCATCAGATGTATTATACCTCTGTCTGACAGTCTATACATACACGCACACATATACACATATACACATACACACACACACACACACACACACACACACACACACACACACACACACACACACACACACACAATGCATTTCTACCTTGGACATTCTTAATTTCATTTATGCATTTAAACATTTGTTAGCTAAGTAGATAGACTGGGATGATTTATTTGGTCAAAACCCAGGAGAATATCAAAAATTATACAGAAAGTGAATAAAGTACAGAGTCTGACGTGTAGAATTTTCACCATGCAAAATACGGAATATTTGCAGTTTTTTGCAAAAGGCTAAGTAGAAAATCTGCGCAATATGTTACAGGGCATAACAATGATAGTAGAGACAACTCTAGTGTCCAAATAGATATCAACAAAATCTGAATTCATGAAACTTTCGCTAAGGTATGGACATCATTGCATTACTTTAGAAAAAAGCTAAATGATTGCATTTGAGCTCGTCTGAAGCAGCCTGTTTTATGCATCCACAGAAAACAAACTTAAAGCCTCACCTTATGATTTAAGGGACAAAAAAGACAAAAAGTTTAACAATTCTCCTCCCTCCATTTGGAAACTCCAAACCTGAAAAAAAATATTTTAGTAAGATAATTATCTCTAGTCAAATGAAATAAAATACCTTAGAAAATTAGGACAGAGAGAGAGAGAGAGAAAGAGGATCTGATATTTAGGAAAAAAAATATTCATCTAAAAATAATAAAAAAAGGCTTCTGGTTTAAAGAATATGGCTAACACAAATATAAGACAGCACAGCTCAGTCCACTGATATGAGCCCTTAGCTATCCAAATACTCTTCACTACTGGAGAAGTGATCTTCCTATTTTGAGATAGATATTTTCATATGTAAAAAGCCCCTTTGTGATAACTTCTGTAAGTTTGAGCTTATTGTTTTAATTCCGCATAAATATACACTTTGACTATATATAACTGCCATAAAATACAAGTATACACTTTCGTTATGAATGTTCTCACTTTTCTCACTAATTACATGAAGATTAACTAATGAATACAAATATGGTCTTAAATTTACTCCAGACTTACAGTATATCACTCCACTAGTATGCCTCCTGGTCCAGGTCACTTCCATTATGAGTAAACAAAAGTCAGCGTACTGTGGATCAGAATGACTGAACTGTATTCGCCAAAAGTACCTTGCTGAAAAACAGCATCTCCCCAAACTTACACACACACACACACACACACACACACACACACACACACACACACACACACACACACACACACACACACACACACACACACAAACACACACTGCCTGAACTGTATTCGCCAAAAGTACCTTGCTGAAAAACAGCATCTCCCCAAACTTACACACACACACACACACACACACACACACACACACACACACACACACACACACACACACACACACACACACACGAACACACACACACACACACACACACACATATATATATATATATATATATATATATATATATATATATATATATATATATATATATATATATATACATACTTATATATATATTTATACAGTATATATTTACCAACTCCATGGTTGCACCAACTCAGAAAAGTGCTAAATTCCTCCCAAAAGAGAATCACTTTTTGCACACCTTGCCAACAGTGATTCCTATGAGGAACAATGACCATCAGTGAGTTGAAGTTTGGGCACTTGAAGCTTGCGAATTCAAGTTTTGTACAACAGTAGGTTACCCTCCTACATCATGTCTGAAAATGGTCTATGGGTCACACCACCTACCTAGTTATCAAATTAAAAATAAAGAATACAATGTAACATAAGTAGCAGAAATTATTTACAATTTGTTGAAAAGACTAACAGTGATGAATAACAACACATCAATGATGGAACTGTATCTTAATCATTTTTAATAATGGAACAGAAGGTTGTATGCAGATTCACTGAAATTCTCATAACTACCTAAAAGATTTGCTTAGGAATATCCACCAGAAGTACTTCATAACTAGAATAGATTAAAGTATTTCAAAGGTTTCTATCATGTTCCACAGCAAGAGGTTGCAACTGGTTTCCCCCCCATGTATATACTGAAAAGTCTGAAGGAATGTTGTAAAAATATTATTTTTATTGTTTGGTTTACCACTTTCTGCCACATTTAAATGAAATAGTTAAGCTTTAAAAGCTACTGGAATGATTACTATACTTGTTTTATATAGAACATTGTTGGTTTAAGATTGATAGAAAAATAAAAATACTTTACAGCTTTAAATCCATTGCAAAAATGAAAGAAAATGAGCCTTTTGAAAGCTAAGTTCAGTTAAATGCAAATGTCCCATAAGGTCACATAAAACTTGAGTAGATATATTATAAACCTGGCTACATTGTCAGCCCTTTCTTTAATGGCTTAGAACAGCAAAGACAGATAAACTTCAAAAATATAGATGCTATACATATTCTTTAAAATATATAATAAATTAATTAATTAAGAAACAAATTAATATTGGCAAATCTATGAAATAACTTAAACTGAATAGAGAACATTTATTTATAGTAATAAATATGAAACGTTAGTACACAACCATCACTCGGGACATCATTTTTTATTAGAAAAGATGTCTGGAAGAAAAAAGTGCTACAAAAAACAACTAGGATGTCATTATTAGCATGAGAAAAATCTACACATTGGAGGCAGTTAAGGGAGGTGTGCCTGGATATGTAATGTTGCAGCCAGTTTCTATTCTTCTGTAATGTCGACTCATACCTGCTCAGACATCCACGATTTTGAAGCAAGACAGCATACTGTATAACTCATTCAAACCATGAAGACAGTAACTCAAAAATATTATCATCATTTGGAGTTCTAGATTAATTCCTTATTCTGTACTGAATTAGTGGTAGTCTGATTTTTTTGAGAAAGAACAGCATTTGGCAAGCTACATGTGGGAGAGAACAATGCCTTATAAACAGATCTTCTAATTAAAATGCCAATTGCTCTTCTGAGCAGTATCAGTCCTAGACTGTGATAAAATGGTATTTCTTCCCTTTTTTGATGTGAATCTGGGGGGAGAAGTGTGTTGGGGAGTCTGGGAGATTGTTTTTCTTTTTGCTGTAATCCAGTCTTCTGCATAACTATAAAATCAATACAGGATTCATTATTAGCAGTATTTTTGTTGACTATTTCCATGATAATTCTTTCTATGGATTTGCAAATAAGAGTAGTTAGACTAATGGGTCTGTAGTTCCCAGAATCTGTTGAAGGTTCTTCCTTATGAAGAGGATGACCATCGCAGTCCTCCATTCAAGTGGCACAAACTCTGTTTTAAGATTATTGTTAAATACTGACTACAAGGATCCTGGTAAGTCATATTTTACACTGTTATAGAGGCATCCTGAGATATTATCAAGGCCCATTGAGGCTTTGTTCTTGGCTTTAGTGAGTGCAGGCATTACACACTCCCTAGTTACAGTTGGAGACTGTAGCTAAATAATGACTCCAGGGGACTCGATAAGTCATATTTTAGACAATTCAGAATGCATCCTTTGGTTTTATCAGGGCCCACAGTGGCCATGTTCCTGGCTTTAGTATATGCAGTCAGTACATGCTCCCTAGTTATAATTGGAGGGGTTATGTTTGAGGGTGTTTTTGAGGAGATGCTTGGGGTTGAGAGGGGGTTAAGCTGGAACTGAATTTGTCTGCTAACAGGTTTGCTTTATCATCAGGCTTGGTGAATGTGGCATTATTAACCAGCAGTTGCCCTTGAGGTTTTTTTATATAGCTGTATTTTGCCCATGTCTGTTTATGGATAGATGTGTTTGTGTGTGTGTGTGTGTGTGTGTGTGTGTGTGTGTGTGTGTGTGTGTGTGTGTGTGTGTGTGTGTGTGTGTGTGTGTGTGTGTGTGCGTGTGTATATCTGTCTCTATGTATACATAGGTTCACAGGTAAGTAGTAGGTAATCAGTTTGCATGCCATTAGAAGCCTAACCCAAAAAATATATATTCAAAAGTTCCATTTATACTCAAGAAGAGTAAGGCAAGATGGACTGCTGGAGGCAGGGCTTGTGCAGGATTTTAACCAAGGAACTCTCACCTCTCACACCTAAAGCAAGAAGTATACCCCTACACCAACAAGCCACTGTATGTGGATGTGTGTATACCTGAGTTTGTGTGTGTGTGTGTGTGTGTGTGTGTGTGTGTGTGTGTGTGTGTGTGTGTGTGTGTGTGTGTGTGTGTGTGTATTTATATGTTTGTGTCTGTGGGTGGGTGAGGAGGAGGTCATATGCAAGTGTCTGTGAGTGATTCTGTGAATGAGATTGTGCGCAGGATTAGGCGTTCAGCTGCAAGGATGCACACATGCATGGGTGTGGGTGTGTGCATGTGTGTTTCTGTTATGAGTTGCCTATGCAACTATGATGCATAGATGGTAGAGAGAATATTGACAGCTAGGTGTTTGATTTAGGCATACAATAATTTGTTACTAATTAAGTGTTCTTTAATGCTGATTTACCTTGTCTCTGAATTAAAGATTTTTACTTGGCAGACCTGCATTAGTCAATTAGAGATGGGAGTGAGGATCTTTCTGAATCCCAGGGACTAAGTGCAGAATCCAAAAAGCCAGCTGTTGTTAAACCATACGAGCTTAAATAACAAAAAGTCAATTACACACTCATCTTTGGGTGATTATTAGTTAGAATTAACACTACACTGTAAATGTAATCCTATCAAAGGTGAGTTTCAGAAGATGGCTAAAGAAAACGAAAAATTAGTCATCCAAAGCTGCAGTAAATACACTACTTAGTGATAGGAAAGGTAGCCTGGATGAAAAAAAAAAAAGACTGAATGAAGAGCTATTCTACAAGGAAAGGAAGGATTAATAATCTCATAAAATGGTTGATTTGAAAAGAGGCTTTTTTAGGAAAAACAAGAATTGATTACATTGCCTCTTAAAACTTTTAAAGATTCAAGTCTTATTATTGAGAAAACAGCTTAGAGCTGGGGAATTTACAAACAGATTTTTCGTTTCCTTATTTCAAAAAGTCAAGAACATGAGGCAATCTATAAAATCTTATTAGAAAAGAAAGAAACCACAGAAACCAAAACATATAAGGTTTTATTTTTCCTGGAAGGAAAGCCCTTTGAAAAAAAGCTCGGGTCTATAAGTAACAAAAGAAACAGGATGTCACCATAAAGGCAGATTCAGAAGTGGATTTCCACTGTGCAGTAGCATAAAAAAGCTCCCTAAACAGTCTGCAGCATCTGATACTTAAATTTATAATGTAGAAGAAATTATGAGAGGTGAGGCGCATTCCACTTCTACATTGCATATACTTGTTTTGCTCACATGTCAGGAAAAACAGACTTCCAGTATGGTGTGGGTAGGAGCGGCATTAGGTCAGCTAGTCCCCTAGGTAAAATAGCTCCATGGTGCCCCCTGCCACACAATCTCGTGCCCCATCCTGATCTACCTACACCAAATAAATACTGGAAAAGCACCACTGCTACAGCGGCGCCCTAGGCGGCCACGTAGTTGGTCTATGCCTAAGGCCGGCTATGGGTGTGGGACATATCCTACTTTGAGAATTTTGTTTATTGCCCTGGTTGATTTTAATCTGAAAAAGTATTTTTTTTTTTAATTTACTAGAGTCTCTGACTGAAGAAACAACATCAGTTACCCATGTTGTTCACATGAAACATAAATTTCGTGATCTTGTGTTTCTGTTCTATTTTTAATAAAATGCTTTGACATGCACTAGTTGAACATATTTTTTTTCTTGCAGATCTGCAAGTGCCCTTGAGATTGATCACATCTTTCATAAGTTCAATATTTTCTAATCTGTACTGGGAAGTGCAATAGTTTAGAGGAAAATGCAGGAAGTATCTACAAATGGCTCTGTATGTTCTTTATATAGACAATGTGTGCATGAGAGTGTGTATTCGTGTTTAAGACTTGTATGTCACTAGTTTATTCAATATACTAAGGTCAATGTGAAACTGAGTGTGTTCTTTCTAAGACTTGATTATAATAAGTAGTAGAGATGCAGGGGGGCATTAATCCATTAAAAAAAATGCATTTATTTTTGTATAATGAAATTATCCTTTTTTTGTGCCACTTTTGTGTCGATGAACTGTATATTCAACAACTTGAATTTTGATGAAATGTCACACAAAAAAGTTCAGTTTCACGGTTTTTGTATCACTCTGATTTTACAGATAATTTGTCATTTTGCAGGCAATGTTAAATCTCCACTGGAAGATCCAGTCCATTTAAAAAATAAAATGAAGAAGCATATTCTTCTTTGTTGTGTATTTGATAACCTATGGAATAAATTCACATGTAGAAATAAGCTAAAGAGTCTGAGCACACTACTGTACTAAAAGAGACAGGGAAAATGCAGCTTCTATTTGATGACCAGTACCCTGATATGGAGGTACATTAAGCATGTGAATCAGAAAAGTAGTAGGAGTAGATGGCTTTATGACAGCACACTGGATGGGCCCCTGTGTCCCTTACAACTTGCATCGTCCACAAACAACTGATGGAACACCTCACCAAAAATACAATTCTAGCTAACTCCCAACATGGCTTCAGGCCAAATCACAGTACCACATCAGCCCTACTATCCTTTTCTAATACCATCAATAACTTCAGAAACAATAATAAACTATCATCTGCTCTTTTCTTAGACCTCTCCAAGGCCTTTGATATGGTGAACCACATTCAACTCCTCCATACATTAAAAAAACTATCACTCAGCAATTCCACGCTGAAATGGTTCCAATCCTACCTGTCCAATAGGCAACAGGCTGTTCTATGGCAGGACAAATTATCTACATGCCTACCTGTTACACTTGGAGTTCCCCAAGGATCTATTCTTGGCCCTCTTCTCTTCACCATCTTTGTCAATGACCTGCACACAATCACCCCCCATGCCACATGCATTCAATATGCAGATGATTCGACTATCATCAGCACTGCCTCCAACCTGGCAGACCTCACTGCTTCAACCCAAGACACCTTCAACCTAATAGAAAAATGGTTCTCAAGTCGACAACTAGTTCTCAACCCCAACAAAACAAAACTACTTACTTTCTCACCCACTAACAAGACTCTTCCCCCCACCTTCTCTATTACATCCTCTAATGGAATCACTATATCACCAGAAGCTCACACAAAGCTATTAGGTGTTACCATTGATAACTCCCTTAAATTTGACACCCATTTCAATCTTACCATCAAAACCGTCAATAAAAGCTTGGCCCTCTCTATAAAGTAAAACACTTTCTCACTCCTCACGCTAAAATTACAATTGCCAGCACACACCTACTATCAACTCTTTTCTATGCATCCCCTCTTTACAAACCTAAACAAGACAACCCTTAACAAACTTGCTTCTTGTTGCAATCACATAGCTAGATTTGCCACAAATTCCACCTTTAGAACGCACCACTGCACTAACTTGAAGCAACTAGGGTGGTTAGAGTTTTCCAGCCAACTCCATTTCAACCAACTCAAAATGGCTCACCAGATACTGTATCACCCAGAGAAAACACCAGCTCTGAAAAACATCATTCACCCCTATATTAACCTGCAATCTTTACGCTCCTCCAATAAGATCTTAGCTCAAACTACCAAAGCCAATAATTCTGCTGGGGATTCTCTATTCTCAAACTTTGTAGGTAAAATGTGGAACTCCCTACCGACCATGCTCACCTCAGAACCCTCACTCCTACAATTCAAAAAAGCTTAAACCCCATCTCAATACTCTCTGGCAATGTCCCTGTTCCAAACCTGATTAACCACTATCATTTACCCTTCTCTTACCTCACTATCCTTAACCGCTTTTAACAAGGCGCCTTTGTAACTGACCTATGTTTTTTTTTTATATGCTGCTGTTTTTTTTCCCCAAGATGTGATGTATCTTTATATTGTATTTAGAACTCAACTATCTTCCTTTTTTTGCATTAACAATGTTCATATGTCTGTTATGTACTTGGAGCTTTTCTCCCCGGGCCTCCGCTGAAAATGGACATGTATCCAGTCGGACTCTCCCGGTTAACAAATGTAAAATAAATAAAAATAAATAAATAAATAAATTTAGCAAACTGACATGCTAATCAGGGGCTAGGAACCTGTAGTTTACTGTATAGGAACCAGAAGGTGACAATTGAGCTTTCAATTTCAGTAGGACTAGTCATTCTGTGGTTTCTTTAGGTTTGCCACCCACTTTGTAAAACTGTAGGTAGGGTCCAGTGTGTATAAACACATTCTGGATTGGTCTGGCACTGCAGGTCCTGTTTCAGGAGGGACTTCATTGGTCAAGTCATGGAGACATTAGTGAATACATTCCCCATTTAACATTGAAGATGGCCATGTAGCCCATACTTTCAGACCTAGTTCCACAGCATGGAAGTATACGTGTCAATCTTTTAGGCTAAAACACCTGACAAAGCCATAAATAATGGAGGGACAAAGGCACTAAAATAGGGACATTTTTTAAAATATTGCTCTTACAAACATAGAAAGTTGATAGAATAATGGGTTTTGCATTAATATATATATTTTTGAAGAGTATGAACTCTGAAACTCAACTGTTTATCATTATATTTTGACCTCAGTCTTTCATGAGTTGCCAATGATTTGCCAGAAACCACAATTTTATGAAAAAAATGGACAAAAAATATGAAGCAAAAAATCTGGGCTTTCTGTAAAAATCTGTACAGTTGAGAGGTATATAGGGAGGCCAGGTGAACTAAAAGGTCCACTGTGGCAGTACCGACGTCTGTATCCTGGTTTGCTGGTTTTAATGAGAAAAGCAAAACAAAAAAAACTTAGAATAAAAAGCAGTTTAAGTAATTAAAAAACAGTCTAATATTTTAAACACAAAAAGAAAAAAGATCTTCACAAAGGCAGTTAATGTTCAGGTGGTGGAAAAACCCTATGGCAAGACACTTTCTAGCTAAAAACAGAAACTAGTAAATTGCCTACTTATATGAAGGGACCATGAAATGATTTGGAAGTAATTCAAAGAAAGAAAACTTTGTAATTTGTGCATTTTAATGTACTGAAACAGATGAGAGGACTAAAGCTTACACATTTCTAATAGCGTTATAATAATCAGTTGCTCAGATCTCAAAAATAGAAAAGCATTTAAAACTTATGTCTAAAACTATGCAAGAAAAACTGCTTTAGGAATGTAGTGTTGTAAGCATTGGTAATAAAATCCACAATCTAGAGCTCAGCAAATGTAAAGTAAATCTAGTTCAACAAACAGAAAGATAACTGTTGTCACTTTGGCAGGAACTGATGGGTTTGAATTTCACAACTGACAACCAAAGATGAAGTAATAGCAAGAAAGTGCACACAAGTCTGTTTCAATAACTGTTTCATAAAGTATAACCTGGCACCTAAGAGCATAAAGGGAATGTACACTGCTGTCCTGGATATGGGCTTACGACCTCTACACCCTGCCTTGACTGGTCACAGACCACTTACAAAGATGAACCTTTTGGCCAAGTACTTTCAGGCCACTGTCTCATTGCTGTCTCAGCCTATCAACCAATGTCTTCTAATGCTCCTTTACCCATGATAACTGCCTTTCACATAAAGTATTATTAGACACACAGGAACACAATAACACACCACACACACACACACACACACACACACACACACACACACACACACACACACACACACTTTCCACTTATTTCTTTTACTTGGTATAGACCTTAGGCAGACTAATGGGAGAAGTGCCATGCAGCTTGTTAACTAATAGCATACATAATGATAATCAGAATATTAGCAGTACATAAATATTCTTATAAATAAGTAAATGCCAGCCACAAAAACTTAAATGCAAATAAATGAATTTTACTTAAACAATAATAAATGAACTAGTGAAAATATGGAGTAAAATACACATAGAATGGCATTTACACACACAGAATTAAATTAAAAGGTAATAGGACATGATGCATACAGAAAAAACATATGTTCCAGATGTTTAAGTTCTCTGGCTAGAACTTTCTGCAAAAGTACTAACACTAGATAAATTAATTACTAATTGCTGATGGTTCCACACAAACAAAACAACAACAGCCTCTTGTGTCAAGCATAATCACTTATTTATATTTTTTCTCAATCCTCCAGTGTCCATTACACTGTTCCTGGAGAACAAGTAAATTTCTTTTACTCATCATAGCAATCCTAATGATGTTGAACACACATCTATTTCACTTGAATCTACCTTTATATCTTTCATCTTCAATTATATTTCAGAAGGACAGTTGCATTACATAGAAGACAGCAAGTTTGGTGATCCAACCCCCTTCAAAGACATTTGTTGTTCTTTGATATTCAGAAAGCCAAAAATGTTAAACATACCTAATCATAAGAACATCACTCTGATTGCATAACAGTGCATAACAGAAAGAAATAGACTAAAAACAAGTAAAAAAAAGAAAACATTACATTTTAACTGTTTCTTTAGCATGACATTACCCCTGGCTTCACAACTCTTTTTCCTTTAGGTTGACATTATCCAAATTACCTGAATTATACATGAAAAAGAAATGCAAATATCACGTCTCTGCTTCATAAACACATTTTTCAAATCATTATTAAATTTACCAAGCCAACACACACTGAGATTGAACTCAAGACAATTATGCAGATGTGCTAATATTCAATTTGCACACTACTATAATTAATAAATAATTGAAATGTAAATACATCTGCAATTCTAACAACCAGAATCATCCATAGTTTATATAAAATTAAGTTATTGTGAAGATGATATCCTGCAGCATGTTATTTTCAAGTTGTTAATATAAATATCAGTGTACAAGTACATATTAATAACAGGGCAAAAAGCATTTACAATCTATATACAATTGTATCACATGATTCCCTGTTCTTATTCCTGAGCTATGTAATGACTGATGGTTTGGTAAATAGATAGGCAATGCTTTCAAATGGATATCAGCATCCATATTTTAATCCCATAATAAAAATAAGTTCTAAATTTATTATATGTGAGAAAAATGTAGTGTTCTCATTCAGACTGTACTAAACACAGGAACCTGGGATCTCATTTGCTTTTATCACAGGCAATCAGTAAAGACAATTCTGCTTCAGTCAATTAGTTGCTCATGTAATTATAAAATAATGAATGCAGTCAACTCCTATTTTAATAATAGTACCAACTCCAGTCTACTAAACAATAGCATATGCATTTTAGTTTTCTAATAATCTTTGTCCGTCATTAGGCCTTGTTTTGAATGGTCAGTAGGCTATTCATTTCCTAGTGTTGACAACCTATGGTTACTCAGACTCCTTAGGGAGAGAGGGAGTAAAGCTCTGGGAATGAGGAAATCACAAATGTCTTGCATGTTAATGCTTCTTTGAATGATTATAACCATCATATGGTCCTTCTACTCTTGTAATCTGTCATTTCTGTTCATAGTAATATTCATAGGTTCATACTAGGCTAACTGCCCTTGCAGGCCATTTTAAGCCTAGCCAATTATCCCTTGTGAGACTCAAACCCTGCACCTTGTGTGTGTAAGGCAAACACCTTAACCATTAGACCACCATCCCACCCAGTCCATGCTTTGGCTCCTAAAACAGTAAACGCATTCTGCGCAAGCACATAGAACTATCCTACATGGAATGGGGAGGAGGCACTCTCTGACCGCACCCCCACCATCTCCTTCAGAAACAAGGCCACTTTTCAAATCTGTCATATCTGTACTATAACCAGGGGTTTATCCGGCTATGTCGCAAAGCTGGAAAGTTGGCCATAAATGATAAAAATGCTAACAACTATGTCTTTGTTTTGTGATTGCTCTATTATTTTGCTAATTCAACTTTGTTATTTTTGGCAAGTATCATACGAGTTTTTAAAGCAATCTGACCTAACAGTGGTTGATTTGAGTCCACTCAGTGTAACCAGTTCTAAACTTGAGGGTACCTGAACTGTTATACTTTATGGTATGTGACCTTAATATTTATTTTTCTTTGTTATTGTTAAAGTTGTAGTTTTGAACGGAAAAGCTATTTCATTAGGAGAGAGAAAGAGAATTATCATCTTTATGGTTAACTTTAAATAAACATGAGTTAAGGCTTGTGATTGCATACTACATTGAGTAATATTTCCTTTTCATGTAGTGCCATGAATTTAATGGGTATGATGTTTAGTGATAAGAAACTCATGAAAACAATGTGGTTAAATATGCTCTCCTGTCTACAGCATATTAAAACATGTGATTTGATTTTTCTTTAGTATGCCCAAAAAGTGTATCACATGTATAATATGTATATAGTATTTATGTTGCTAAGAAATCTGAAACCTCATTATTATTTTGTTCTGGCAGTTTGCACAGAGGGATGAGGCTACAGGTTGTAGTACAGGGTTTGATTCCTGCAGCTCTTATTTGCCTACTTTGTGATCTTGAGCAAGTTACTTAATCAGAGAGTGCTTGGGGACACCTAGAAATTTGGGCCTAGCTTGTTAGGCTTGTCAATTGTCCCCATGGATTGCATGCCTACCTATGGATTACAATTATTTTTTGAAGTGACTTGGGGTTCTAAAGTGAATCCCATTAAAAGGGGGATTTTGTATTGTGATAGGATTGATAGAGATTCGGTTTGAAATATCCTATTGCTTTTCCACATTCTTGTTTATTTTTTGGCCAGGATTAACATAGATGGACATATATTTTAGGTTCTATTTTTGGGAAAGTACTGGTTTTAGACTGACATGCAAACATTACATAAGAAAAACTGACATTATGATAATCTGGGACTGAATGAGTATAACAATAATATTGGATGTCTGTATTACTAGGAAAGCATTGTAGGAAAACATTATAGCTCAACATTTTTATGTCAAACTACGGGATGACAAATGTTTTCTTGTTAGTACTGCCATTACTGAAAGACAAAACAGATTCATGAAGGAATTTCAACTTCAGGATTTCTTGTCGCAATAGGGATTGCAAAACTGCTAGTTAAAGGACAGTCAAGTAACAAGCAGATGTCAGAACTATTATACACAATTTGTAATGCTAAAGAAAGTTTTTACATATTTTTGGATTAGAGCAGACTGCAGACATTTTGTAAACACATCAAAAGACAATTCCCTTTTTTTACTCTTTCAAACTATTACTGTTGATATTATTTCATATGGTTTGCAAAGCAATGTAAAAAGTCAAGATTTGGATTTTGTAGATACAGCATTAATTTCTGCTTTATAAATACTTTGGAAAATTCATTATGCAGCATTATTGTATAACTAATTAAGGGATGAATGGTATGTCTTGAATTAATGACATAAATGATTAAGGCATAAAAGGTGGGATATAACCTGTTATCACATTAATATATGCAGTTAATATAATGGTCACTTTTGTATATGTGTTACTTTTCTTATGTTTTTATTGTTGGAGTGCTTTAATAATACCCTACTCATTTTTATGTTTCTTGCAACATGCCATAGGGTTGCCATGAAGGTAAACAAATAGCAAATGGAGTGTATTCCTGAATCATTGAGACAAAACTTGTACAAATGTCAGTGTAGGAGGAAGGTGCCTTATTAGCAGCTAAATTAGTGGAATTATTAAATGAAAGTGAGATAATAAAACATCTATTCCATGGTTGTGATATCCAAGCTTTAAATTAGGAATTGGTGCAAGTATTCAGTTTGCTCTACACCTGACTTGTAGCCTGTAGGGGAAATGATTATAAAGAATATAGTACTTATAAGCAAAATGTGCATGCAAATAATGAAGGGGAAACAAGCCACCATAACCTGAGCCACAGCTTCATCCTGGCAAGTTTTCTGTCATGCGGATTACAATAAAGACTGGATATACAATTATCAGGTATGAAATATGGGGGTAATTCAATGGGGGGGGTCATTCAGGCTTTGTGCCCACTGAATGGTGCACAGCGATGGTTATCCCACTCCACAAAGGGGGAGCCACCACGGACCCTGGGAACTACTGCCCCATTAGCCTAATGAGCCTGGTCTGCAAGGCCATGGAATATATCATCATGGAACTTATAAACAAAGACATTGGTAATCTCCAAACTCTGGACCCCACCCAGTTTGGGTTTGTAAAAGGCAGATAATGTCTCCTAAACCTGATTGACTTCTTTGAAGCAGTCACCAAAGCCGTAGATGAGGGTAATGTGGTTCACACAGCCTATCTAGATATCGTCAAGGCTTTTGACACCATCCCCCACTCTGGAATTATAGATAAACTCACTAAACTAGGTATAAATCCCTATGTCACAAGATGGGTTGCCAACAAGCTCACTGTCAGAACACACACTGTGAAAGTAGCAAACTCCAAATCCGACTTCAGACCAGTGACAAGTGGAGTACCACAGGGTTCAGTCCTGGGTCCTTTCCTGTTTGGTATCTACTTTTCTGAAGTACAGGCTAACACAGAAGGTCTTTGTCTAACGAAGTTCACAGATGACTGCAAACTAGGAGCTGTAATTGAAACTCCTAACGAGGTGGACATCCTATAAAAGGGCCTCACTAAGAAAGATGGCTGGTGTCAAAGCCATGGCCTCAAGCTCAATGCCAAAAAGTGCTTCGTCATCCCCTTTGTAAAAACTCTGTAACCATGAGCTACCACATAGGTGGTAGTCTACTTAACACTGAAAGTGTGATAAGAGACCTTGGGACACAGGTGGACAGTAGTCTCAACTTTGATAATCACATCGCCACAGTATAAGGGAAATCCTTCTACATAGCACACCTCATCACAAAAGGTTTCTCATCCAGGAAAAAAGAGGTCATTGTATCCCTCTACTCGTCACTCATCAGCCCCACTGTAGAGTACAACGCCCCTTTTGGTATGTACCTCACAAGACATCTACAACAACTGGAAAGGCCACAGAAATACCTCCTAAAGAGGATTACTGGCCTCAAACAGATGACCTATGCAGACCGTCTCAAAAAACTCCAGCTTTACTCTGTCGCATATCACCTACTCAGAGGCAATCTCTGCCTAACATACAAAGCTATGTAAAACCCAGAGCTGTTGGACATGCTCCACTTAAAGAAATCCCAATCCCTTCGAGCTACACACTCTAGGGACCTAAACCTTGTCACCACAATAAACACAACAAGTTGGAGGGATAGAATCCTGTCCCAGAGATTTCCCATACTCTGGAGCAAACTACCTATCTATATCAAACAAAGCTCCTCATTAGCACTCTTCAAAAAAATCTTGATGACTGGATGGAAAATAGGAAATTCACCCTGGGGATCACCTCTGTGGCTCTGCTCATCAGGGGCACAAGAAAATAATTTTCTTGAGTGGAGAAAGCCAGGGTACCTTCTTGGCTAGGCTTGTATAGGCCCTAGGGATGAATGCCTAGTACTTACCTGTAAACCTATGAACCTATAATGTAATAATCCAGTTAGGATTTGTCAGTGAGAGACATTCAAATGTTTTTCCACATGATTAAAGAAAGCTTCTGTGATATTATTTTTGATGTTTTATAAGACAGATCAACTTTTGATAAAGAAGCAATGCACACTATATGTAGAATATGATAATATGCTTGTAAAGAGACAAATTTTAGTACAGTTTGTATCATAGAAGTAGATGGTGATCACTTAAAAACTTTCTTCGGTGGTATATGTCAGTCCTTGTTTTGTCATTCTAAAAATCTGTGGAGAGTTTGGAGGTGCAAAATGAGAATTTGTTAAAAAAATGTTGTATATCGAGCTTCAGAAATTAAACAAAGCTTCCTGTGTGGTAGATGTTACAAATGAGCAATATTTAACTGTCTCAAAATAGAAGGAAGTAAGCTAGTCTGTTGAAGTGGTGCAGATAACAGAACTAGCATCAGGGTGGCTTGTAGATGATGCCATGTCAACAATAATTCAGCAGGATGATCCATGTGACAGTTCTGCTGTTTCATGCGTTAACATGGCAGACATTTTTTTGGAAGTGCAGAGGATGATAATGTGGAAAAGGAACCAGGTGGCATGGCAGCAGAGAATAGTAAAGGAGGATATTAGTATAATGAGGAAAATAAAAAAATGTAAAAGGAGAGTTAAAAAGAACATACAAACAAAGCAGGATTATTGCAATACAACATGTGAAATATATGTATAAGAGTAAAAAGAAGGGAAATAAGAGAGAATGGGAAGTAAAAAGGTTCCGCAACTAGTTATGAAAAATTAAAAAAATGAATTATTATTAGTGAATTGGATGAAGTACTTAGGAAAGTGAGTATTAATTCAGTATTAGACTTACACAGTATAGGGTGTGCAGTGTACAGGAAATTAATAGATTAGTAAAGAGAGTAATCTGCAAATGTACTGAATGGATGATTGAAGGAGGGGGTTGTTTAGGAAGAGTTGTGTGGTAGGATATTAAAATTTATATGGCAGAAATATGAGAAGAAAGAAATAAAAAATGAAAACTCATGACACTAAATAACAAAGATTATAAACTTTTTTGAGACTAAATCAGAGGAGAATGGAACAATGGGTGAGGAATATTATGGAAGGAAGTATATGTGGTGTATAAGGAAGGGATGTCAAGAATTGTTATTGGTTTGAGAGAAATTGTGGATGATATGTAAATAAATGGGAGGACGTGAAACTTAGGTATTTGATACAGTAGGGCATGATACTTTGTGGGACATCATGGAGAAGTATGGAATTGCTAATAGATTTAGGAGAGTGTGTATGTTAGCATATCAAAATAACAGCGTGAGAATATGAGTGAATGGGTGGCTCAGTAAAGAAATATGCATGAAGTATGATGTAAGAAAGGATGCTTCATGAGTAGAATATTACTTGTAGTGATAATGAATGCAATAGTGAGTGAAACAGCTTACACAATGAAATATGTTAGATTTATGATGCAAAAATGAGGTGCTGATTCCAGTAGTTTTGACATATGCAGATGATATAGTTGTAGTTGCTAAAAAAAGATATGGATAAGGGATGTGCTGGTTTGTTTGAATGTATGTTTAAAGGAAATGGGAATGACCATGAATAAAGATAAAAGTAAGGGTTTGGGTTATGTGGTGAAAACTGGGGGTGTTTATTTTTCAATGTAAGAAGTGTCATTACTAGGAATACAATTTTGGAAAAAGTATATAGTTATGAGGCAACAAGAGGGTTTGATAAAAGAAATACTTCTTGTGTGGAGGACATATAGATTACTATTAAGGAGAAAAGGTTTATCTGGTGACTTTAGTAATAATGGGGAACACACCATATATGTCAAATCTTTATATGATCCCAGAAAAATATGAAAAGGAAATTGAGCAACTGGCATTTTCTTTCAATTGGGGCTCAAGGCTAAACTCAGTGAAAAGAGATGTGTTGTATGAGTGAATATGAAGGGAGCTTGGGTTACTAAAACCATTTGTTTATTCTGCGTCATTACACTTGAATATAGTAGTAAAGTGGGTAAAAGAAGAGAACGAGAATTTAATAGTCAGAATGTTTAAACATAAGAACAAAAAATGTTATAAACGTACATACACACAAATATTTTAAACATGGGCATTGATGTCCTTCTAGCCAGTCAATTTACCATAACAGTTGTTTGCATAATAAGTGTCCAAGTTGTCCCTTAAATATCTAAACAAGTGCTTGCTATAATGTAGTTTGTTAGTCTGTTCCATGCAGCAGCTGCTCTCTCATAGAACTAATTAGTACACTTCTCATTCCTACAGAATCGTCTACATAGGTTGTCTGATGATTCTCTACTAATTTTGATAACCCCAAACATTCCCAGAGATAGTTGTTTCTAAATGCCCTATATACCTAAACAAGATCTCTTCTTGAATATCTAAAAGACACCCTGCACAAGTTCATATATTTTAGTCTTTCATAATAATTTACATTTTCACATCCCTGGATGCTCTCGGTATGTTTCCACTGTACTCTTTCCAGTTTACTCATCCTTGTTTTCTTATAAGGTTTCCACATTTTTATTCCATACTCATGTTTGGGTCTGATATAATTATCAAACAATATCTTCATCATTTCTGACTTCCTAGACTTTATAAATTGTTTTATACAACCTATAGCTATCATTAACCAATTGGTGGATATGATTAGAAAAACTCAAAGCTGGATCTACCCATACACCCAGGTTGTTAAATTAATCTGCAATTTCAGTTACTGTATGCTGCATTAAATATTCACCTTTCAGTTTTATGTCTCCCAAATTTCATATGTTTAGTTTTTGATGTATGTATCAACATATTATTCTCCTGTGCCCAAATGGTCAGTTTAGTCAAGTTATTTTGCAGACATGCTCTCTGTGTAACACATGCAATCAGTTTACCCAATTTCAGTTCATCTGCATACAGACTATTGAACACCTCAGATGAAAATATAGGTCTGAAATAATTTAAACAAGCAAGGGCCTAGAACAGAACCCCATGTGTGAGACCCTGAATGTAACCAAGAATTTCACCTGTTCAATTGCTGCATGATATTTGCCATGTCCTATTTGTAAGCCATGCAGCTACCCTTCTTATCAAGAGTACATCAGTACCTAGTTGTACTAATTTATTGATCAGTGTTTTGTGTATGATCCTGTCAAATACTTGAAATTAAATCTGCATAAATTACATCACACCATATTTTTTCATTCATAGTTGTTATTATATTGCTATAGAATATGTTACAGGTGGTAATAGATTTATTTTCAACATATGCATGTTGATATATGGTTTCAAGATGCAACCTTTCCAGTTCTGACAATAACTTATCCAATATTACCTTTGCCATTATTTTTTCACAACATGAAAAAAGACTTACGGGTCTATATAACTCTGTGTATTTCCTACTCTCCTTTCCCCTTAAAGACAGGTTTAATAAGTGCATGTCTCCAATCTAGAGGAATCTCCGTAAATGTATATGACCTACTAAATAATAGCTATAATGGTATTATAAGTTCTTGGTGAAGTGTTCTCTGGTCATTATTACTCATTCTGTCTCCTTCTAGTGCCTTGTTTGGGTCCAATTTGCATAGTTGTTTTTCTATATAATCTGTTTTGATTCCAGTATCTGAAGTTTCTTAGATATCACTAGAACAACTTATCTCACCCTTTGTGGAGACAAACTGTTTTGCATAAGATTTTGTAAATATATCTCTAATCTACACACAGTTCATCAATATGTATGTCTTTACTCCTTCCATATCTTTGTATCTATAAAATAGTTTCAAATTATGCTCAATATCTTTATATAAATTTTCTTTAAATTTTGCTTGGTCTTGTCTCACTCTATGCTTAATTTGTTTGTCCAGCTTGTTTATTTCAGTTTTCAAAGCTGTAGTTTGACATCTTTTCCATTTCTTATATTTTGTTTCTCACCTTACTCGGGTATCTTGCACTTATAGAAATATATCACCCAGATGCTGCATGCCTAGATCCTGATGTTTAATGTTTTTTTTTTTATTTTTTTTTTTAATCAAAGAATTTTTCTTTCAAAACTTTCCACATTCCAACTGCAGTTTTTCCACTAAACACCTCACTTCAGTTAGTTTTACATAGTGAATGTTTTGCTTCCATATAATCTGCAATTAATCTTCTGTGCATTGGTTTAGATTTCAGTTTGCCAGAATTATCTAGTAACAAATTAACCTTTATAACCCTATGATCACTGCACATCAATAGTGGTAAAAATTGACATGAAGTAACAGTAATTTGTTTAACAAGACAATGTCTAGTATGTTCCTTTCCCTAGTAGTTTTTTTACAATCTGAAGTAATTGCTCTTCATGAACTTACATTGTTAATAATGTCCTTATTAATGTTGAATCAATACTATTCCAGGCTGTTTCTTGTAAATTTAAGTCCACTATTATTCTTCAATCCTGTGTTTTATGCAAGAAATGTATGAATTCCTCTAGGTCATCAGCACTTGACTTTGGTGGTCTAGAAACTCCAACAATGTTCCAGGGTTGTCTTTATTGTCAAAGTTACACAATTATAGGATCATAGGAGATTACTAGGCTATTGACTATGAGGTTATTTTAAGCCTAATCGTTTCAACCCAATGTAATACCATAGAAGTACTATTCAATACTGAAGATTGCATTTAGTGATGACTGTCCATGTCCAGGAAAGTTGTGGGCACTATCCCCAGTAAGAATTTATGATGCCCCATCCACTCATCCAGGTTCCTCTTGAACAGTGTCATGGAGGTTCTCTGTTTCACATGAATCTATATTATTGGAATTATCACCGAACATGTAATAATCACAGGTCTCATAGCTATCTTTAATCCCTATCGCAATACATCCACCTGATTTTTGTTAGAGTGTCTGTTACAGTAAAAACATTTAAACCTTGACAGAACTGGTTTCCAGTCATTGCTCATGTTCACAACCAATAACAGCATTAATCTTGTAGGAACTTAGCAAACCTTCCAATAATAAAACTTTATTAATGTTCCTGGCATTGACAACGATCAGATATGCATTAAATGTTGCTGTCTGCGAACTGTTATATTTTCAATTTGGCAAAAATCATGTCTTGCGTTTGTCAAATATTGCAAAAATCTGCTACAAAAATGTTCTTCCCTGATCTTGACAAATGCATTCCATCCTTTCTGAACATATATGCGCCCAAAGTTAGGCTCAGATGCTCTACACATTCCATTTTTTAAAATGAGACACTTTTTTTCATGAAAGTATTTACCCAAAAAATATTTTCATTCATGGTGTCCTGACTCTTCTTTCTATATGTGATTTGTGAAAAATATGTCCTAACACCATTGCAAGCTATACTATCTAAGAGGACTGTAAGGCCCATAATAACAGTCAAAAAGTCCTTGCGGATGAGATCATGTGTACTGACATAACTAAAAACAGATCCATACTTCCTTCCATTAAGGCATTCTAAGGCTTGTCTCACATCTTCTATTTTTGCTCCTGGCAAACATGATTCAGTTCTCATTATATTCTCTGCAAGCTTAAGTATCAGTTCCTCTGATAAATGAATCTCCAATTACAAGGATATCTTTTCTGACAAGCTCTGAAGAATATTCAAATTCTAAATCAATGATATCTGCTCTATTAATTGTTACATAGGAATGATTTTCATCACCAGTAGCTTTATTAATCCCACTGTTTTCATTGCATATTACATTTGCAAGCATACAATTCTAATTCAGTTGGTTTTGTACATCCACAGCTCGAGCCATGTTGTCAACATCTGTTTTTCTCCTCTTTTTTTCTTACAGTCATGATCTTCAAACCATCCATGCTCAATTCTGATTTCTTCCTTTTCACCTGTCCCTTGCCGCTTTTTTTTCTACCTTCTATTTTGGAAACATTCTGCTTTTCTGTAGACTGTGTCTAACATAACAAAGCAGTGTCCTTTTTAGTACATGTTCTCTTTACTTTGCAGACATTTCTCAGTTTCGTTTTCTTCCTTGTTAAACATCCTCCTTTCTTTTTTTGTTTTGTTTTTGTTATTTCCTTCTGAACAGTCTGAATCCTCAGACTGCTGAATATTTGTATCCAGAATTCCAAAGTTGTCCCAGTCCCCTTCAATAACACATATCACACCAAATAACATGAAAAGGACCTGTACCAATTGGCTAGACAGAGGAACCGAGCTAGTAAAGGTGTGCAGCAGGTAAGGGTGATAAAGGATAATGAGGGAAACATACTCACAAGTGAGGAGAGTATGTTGAGCAGATGGAAAGAATACTTTGAGGGGTTGATGAATGAAGAGAATGAGAGGGAGAGAAGGTTGGATGATGTGGGGATAGTGAATCATGAAGTACAGTGGACTAGCAAGGAGGAAGTAAGGATAGCTATGAAGAGGATGAAGAACGGAAAGGTTGCTGGTCCAGATGACATACCTATAGAAGCATGGAGGTGTTTAGGTGAAATGCAGTGGAGTTTTTAACTAGATTGCTTAATGAAATCTTGGAAAGTGAGAGGATGCCTGAGGAATGGAGAAAAAGTGTTTTGGTACCGATTTTTAAGAATAAGGGTGATGTGCAGAGTTGTAGTAACTACAGAGGGATTAAACTGATCAGTCACAGCATGACGTTATGGGAAAGAGTAGTGGAAGCTAGGTTAAGAAGGGAGGTGATCATTAGTGATCAGCAGTATGATTTCATGCCAGGAAAGAGCACTACAGATGTGATGTTTGCTCTGAGAGTGTTGATGGAGAAGTACATCGAAGGTCAGGAGTTGCATTATGTCTGTGGATTTAGAGAAAACATATGACAGGGTGCCTAGAGAGGAGTTGTGGTATTGTATGAGGAAGTCGGGAGTGCCAGAGAAGTATGTAAGAGTGGTACAGGATATGTACGAGGGTAGTGTGACAGCGGTGAGATCTGTGGTGGGAGTGATGGATGCATTTAAGGTGGAGGTGGGATTACATCAAGGATCAGCTATGAGCCCTTTCTTATTTGCAATGGTGATGGACAGGTTGACAGACGAGATCAGACAGGAGTCCCCATGGACTATGATGTTTGCAGATGACATTGTGATCTGTAGTGAGAGTAGGGAACAGGTGGAGGAGACCCTGGAGAGGTGGAGATATGATCTAGAGAGAAGAGGAATGAAGATCAGCAGGACCAAGACAGAATATATGTGTGTGAATGAGAGGGAGGATAGAGGGATGGTGAGGATGCAGGGAGTAGAGGTGGCAAAGGTGTATGAGTTTACGTACTTGGGGTCAAGTGAGGATGCAGGGAGTAGAGGTGGCAAAGGTGGATGAGTTTACGTACTTGGGGTCAACAGTTCAGAGTAATGGTGTGTGGTGGAAGAGAGGAGAAGAAGAGAGTACAGGCAGGATGGAGTGGGTGGAGAAGGGTGTCAGGGGTGATTTGAGACAGACAAGTACCAGTAAGAGTGAAAGGGAAGGTCTACAAGAAGGTAGTGAGACCAGCTATGTTATATGGGTTGGAGACAGTGGCATTGACAAAAAGGCAGGAGTCAGAGCTTGACGTGGCAGAGTTGAAGATGTTAAGATTTGCACTGGGTGTGACAAGGATGGACAGGATTAGGAATAAGTATATTAGAGGATCAGCCCAGGTTGGAAGGTTTGGAGACAAAGCCAGAGAGGCAAGATTACGTTGGTTTGGACATGTGCTGAGGAGGGATGCAGAGTATATTGGGAAAAAGATGCTAAGGATGAAGCTGCCAGGTAAAAGGAAAAGAGGGAGGTGTAAGTTAAGGTTTATGGATGTGGTGAGAGAGGACATGCAGGTGGTTGGTGTGACAGAGCAAGATGCAGAGGACAGGAAGAAATGGAAACAGTTGATATGCTGTGGCGACCCCTAATGGGAGCAGCCGAAAGAAGACGACACCAAATGACATTTGTTGACCTTTATTAAATTTCCATAACATAGCTTTGATCACCAACTTTATTGATTACAACTATTCATGATATAATTGATTCTAAATACAGCATAAATCCTTGTAATGTTAATCAGGGCAGCGTAACTACTCAACCTGCCCCAGTAAGTAGCATCCATACCTCTACTCACTTACTTTAATTATGAAGCCACGTCCCATCTCACTTCATACACCATTCATTGTAATGTTAATCAGGGCAGTGTACCTACTCACCCTGCCCAACAAGCAGGGTCCATATCTCTGCTCGCTTTCTTTACTTATGAAGCAGCTTCCCAACTCACTTCATACACCATCCATTGAATTGCCATCCACCAAATAAACACCATCCTTACCTCAGCTTGCTTATCTATTCAGCAAGCTTCCTCCAACTACTATTTCCTTTCCCCAGATCCTTGAATTGAACATCCAGACATCAGAGGGAGAACAGAAGAGGACAAGCCTATCACTCTTCTCTGCCTACCTCCACTGATAAATAACCCTACGCCCCACCAACAAAAAAAGGGAGGGTGGGTGGGTAGCAAGTTCACGTCAAAATGTGGTTGCTTAATAGGGTTACCACCTGTCCCACTTTGCGAGGGACAGTCCCTCTTTAGGCAGTTGTGTCCTGACAAAAAATATTAAAAATGGCAAATATCCTGAGATTGTAGGACATAATTAGTTCCTATATTTTAAGTAATAGTTGCATAAAACAGCTATTCTGTATCTAAGATACCTAAATGTTATAAGAAACAGAATAAGCAACTAAAATACTACAAGAATAAGCTTTTATTTAGGCAAACAAGTTAAGTTCTATCCTTTGTACTGACCATGTGTATGTGTCGGCCTGTAAAATCTGATGTTTGTGCCGAAAATGTCTCACTTTGGCCATGAAAAAGTGGCAACCCTATTGCTTAAATACTACACTAGACTAAACCTCTTAAGCCCCTCCCCATCATTATCTCATTTCCTCCCAACCATCCCTGCCTCCACTTAACCCTTTCACCTCCCCAACCCACTTAAATCCTCCTAATATTAACCTACCCCCCCAATGAAGATGTCCCAGGACAACTTAGTTTGTTGCGAAACTTCATTTGTCCCAGTCCCCTTCAATAACACGCATCACACTAAATGACATTTGGCGACCTTTATTAAATTTCCATAACATAGCTTTGATCACCAACTTTATTAATTACAACTATTCATGATATAATTGATTCTAAATACAGCATAACATCCTTGTAATGTTAATCAGGGCAGCGTACCTACTCACACTGCCCCAGTAAGTAGCGTCCATACCTCTACTCACTTACTTTACTTATGAAGCAGCATCCCATCTCACTTCATACACCATTCATTGTAATGTTAATCAGGGCAGCGTACCTACTCACCCTGCCCAACGAGCAGGGTCCACACCTCTGCTCGCTTACTTTACTTATGAAGCCGCATCCCAACTCACTTCATACACCATCCATTGAATTACCTTCCACCAAATAAGCATCATCCTTACCTCAGCTTGCTTATCTATTCAGCAAGCTTCTTCCAACTACTCATTTCCTTTCCCCAGATCCATGAAATGAACATCTAGACATCAGAGGGGGAACAAAAGAGGACAAGCCTATCCATCTTCTCCGTCAACCAGCCTAACCAGGCTGTTCCCCCTCCCTTCTACCCAAAATTGTTCAATCCACTACCCATAAAGGGAAGGGTCAAGCTAAACATCATTCGGTGTATCCATCATCTGTAAAGCACCTTAGAATCCCACCTTGCCATACCCTCACTGAAACACACCCTAATGAAACTAAATAAAGTAAAGTTACCATGACCCCACTGTAAAACCAGAACATCCACACCAAGAGAAAACATACCCTTTTAACCCGCTTCCTTCAAAGCTGAAATCACGGCTCAACCTAAACGGATTGACAACCTATAACCACAACAAAACCACAAACTATAACCCCATGAACTCAAAAGACACCCAGTCAAAACTAGTATCAAGTTGCAGACCCAGTACCCTGTCAGTTTTAGCATATCACCTTAGCCCACCAACTACCGAGTTCTGAATGTGCAACAACTCAGTTACCATAGGGAATAGTCTAACTCCAAATCCTTATGTCTTAACATTAGATGGTGGAAAACCAGCACCCCTTGACCTAGTTCCTGAAAACTTGCCTATACTTAGCTATGAAGTACTCTACGTGCCCAGCCATAAACACCCCCGATTCACTCATTAGCAAATCATCTTAACCCCTGTTTGTCCCTGGCCTTTCACCTTGAAAGCTCTCTTTCTTTATGTTACCCATACCACTAGTAGGTAATTAATACCTGTCCCATAGCTGCCTTATCCTGCAACCAAGCTTCCTTTAAACCTTCTAACTCCCCTGTAAACACACACCCAGTTGAAAACTACCCCAACACAGCCACCTACCTACCATGTTTCCTAAAATCCTATCTACAAAATTCACCCAAACCCCAAGAGAAATGATCCTTGTGCTATTCTGTAAAACCTTAACCTGGTATTTAACATTAAAACTACGTACTCAAGGGACAAATTTGTTACCCTGCAGATACCACCCATTAGGAACAAACTCCAGCATCCTATACAACACCTCATTGGCCCTTCCCCCACATACGGTTCAAACAACTGGATGCATGAATACAATCATCCCAAGGTTCCAGGAAAGCCAGGATTGAACTTCACTGGCTTGCAAGAGCCATAGGGCTGTAGCCTAATAAGTTCCTATGCTCCTATGAATGTCATAACTCTACTCATCCCATGGGATCCCCACACTCCCCATAAACCATCACCAAAAGTTTTCCCCCTTTGGCCCCCTACCTACCTCTTCCTTACTTGCCCCTTATATCAATACAATAATCAGCTCCCACTAATTAAAACAGCTCTTGAACTTGCCTTATTAAGGTGATTACTCAGACCCTCCTTGTGCCCCATTCCAGCTGCAAGAACATCCATCCTATCAAAACCTCACCTTTCAAATCCCTTTTCATGCCACCGTATGGTGCCTTCTGCACTTCAGCCATCTTTCAAATCCCTTTTCACACCACCGCATGATGCCTTCTGCACTTCAACCATCCAATGACCCCACCACTTATTCAACACCAAAGCATGATCATCTATGAACTCACTGTATCTCATCACTGGAACTCAACACACCATCATCTACAAAAAAAAAAAACAAAAGTAAATCCTCTAATATGTAAGGAGAAGGCTCCAACTTATACCCATCTATTCCAAACTACAGCCACAGCATTCCAAGACCCCATCTGCAAGAAAGAAAAGACATGTAAATCATCCAAAATACATACCACACATTCCAAGACATCTTCAAGGACAACCTATCCTGCCAAACCGGGAAGGAATGTACCACCACCACCCACCTTTATGACAAAGCAGCCAAAACTGAAGCTATTCCTCCAATGCCCTATCAAATAGCCTCATCCTTCTCTTCTGTCCCATTTCACTCCCTCATTCTGCAAGATCCTACTACAGCCACACACACTTCAGACAAAGCAGTCATAACTGAAGCTATACTCCATTCCCAACCCCCATCCCTTCCCGTCACCTATTCCGATACAGCACTTGCCAAACTCTCTGTAGTCTATTAAAATGCACTTGCCCACACTGCGCATGCTAAGTGAGCTCATCGCATACTGCTCTATGACAGCTGGAACTATCACCGATAAGGCTGTAGTGTAGTCCCTGTGCCGTAACATGCTGCCAGACTTTTTTTTTTTTAAACTTTTACAGCTTACACCAAAGCTAACAGCAATAAATCACCCTTAAGGAATAACAGTTGTAAAAGACTGCAAGCAAGCTTAATTAATTCATTTTCTGGTATCCCCTTCAATACATACATGTATACTCGCTGGAGACAACAGGAATTGAACGGAGGCCCTATTTCTTTCGCACTGAGACCATGGTTTCAATTTCCATCAGTAGATATAAAATCATCATTATACTTATGAGTTTACCCCAGATCAATAGGTTAGGCAAACTTCTGTACTATCCTAAGACATCCCCACCACTATTACTAATAGCAACAAGTGAGAACTCTTCCCCCTTTAATGCTGTCCTGCATCATACCGACCCATAGAGTTATTGTATTAACACTATGGCATACCTCTCAAGTCAACCTCCTAAAGCAAGAAATCTGGATGAAGCCATCAGTAGTGGAGATACAAAAGGTCCAAGGAATGGGGACACCGATATTGCTGTTAATAAACTTGAATTGATAGAAAACAGATATTACATTAGCAAGAATTTCTGAAGGGTATGAAGTTTGAAACTCAAATTACTGTAATAAATTCTGGATTTTAACCTGCAAAGCTTTGCCAGAACCACAATTGTATGAAAACGGACCAAAATATGAGTCAAAATCTGGACATTCTGCTAAAATCTCTACTCGAGAGGTATTCGCTAAGGTAACTGCTTGAATTTCAGCGCTACCAACCCATAAGCTGTAAAACTTCCCCCTCTCAGCACCATTCCTGCTTAACACACATGCGCAAACCTTCCAGTTACTTGTACCACCCCAGCCCATGAAAACCATCACTTCCTACCGACCTAGCCTGCGGACACTGTCACTTCATCTTAAGACGCAATCCAATGGCAAGGAACAGCCATAGCTACTCTACCACCACCAACGGACACAAACCTTGTAAACGCTTGCACCAATATAACTATATGGTAAAACTGCCTCTTCCATATACAATTCAGCTGTGTACAAACATTATTTTCCCACCACCTTTGTTATAACTGGGCTATGCTCATTACCTCTCATTTAGCTGAACTGCCGATGAGACTGTGTGCCAGTAACTCAAAACCCACGTTTGCTGACTAAAAGAATACAGTCCTGCAAAAGTTAAATTGTGCTCCTCTGATCCATCTGTAACCATAATAGCCACCCTCACATGCCACGCGTTCTCTCCTATTTATATATATATATATATATATATATATATATATATATATATATATATATATATATATATATATATATATATATATATATACATATATATATATATATATATATATATATATATATGTATATATACACACACACATATATATATATATACATACACAGACACATAAATATATATATATATATACATCTATGTATATATATATATATATATATATATATATATATATATATATATATACACACATACACACATTACACGGAGCATGTCCGGCCCCAAACTCTTCCCCACGAAAAGGCCATTCCAGCTCCCTCCAGCCCCTACTACTGAAAGAGACAGACAAATACTCCATAGTTACCTTTGTGCTTTAGATTCATTTTACCGGTATAACCGCCGGCATTCCGGTGTGATCACCTCCCGCCCAAAACAGTCAAGGTAATTATGAGGCAGACTAAAAAGGCAATTTAACTGCTCCATGACATGGTATTTACTTGCAGAGCCCTCCTCAAACATCAAAAAAACCCGCGAACACTCCAATGCTGTCAAAGCCTCCCCAAACATCGAAAAACCCGTGAACACTCCAGTGCTGTCAAAGAAACCCTCTTGACTCCCCTGCTTATTCCTTCCCCACATCCCTACCAATCTAGAGGGCAACCAGGAAAGCAACTGAGAGGGAAGGAAAAGAAAAAAACACTTCATACTAAGTAGAACCACCACTGAAATGCAATTTGATGAAAAGCCCGAGCAAGGTAATTGAGCCACGAAAATATAAAGGGGCCTAAGAAGTATTTTTCTTTGCTTTTAGTTTATGGATGTGGAATGCTTTATCTAGTTATGAACCTATAGGTGTGTGTGTGTATAGAGTGAAAGTGATTTTACCATAATATACACAGCTAGTAAAACTATAACGCATTAATGGTTTGCAATTGAAGAATCAGTAAAATGATCTACTAGACAGTAAAATTACATCAACTTTAATTTTTTAATGCATCACTATGCTCTGTGTTTATAGTCTTCACACTGTGATTAACTAACTCACATTGCGAGCCGCTGCATTAATGACCACTACCCTAAACCTGCACCATAAGAGCCTTACCGCAACCCCCATAATTTCCAAGTAAGCCTAACAGACATACTAACTATGGCCTACTCTACAGAGAAAGTTAGTAACTAAACCCATACATACCAACCAGCTGCTACCAAGTACCCAGAGGCCTACCTTCTCTCCTGGTATACCTACAGGTTGTCATCGGTGTACCCTGCCATAGCAAGTTCATGCCAAAATGTGATTGCTAAACCTCTTAAGCCCCTCCCCATCATTATCTCATTTCCTCCCAACCATCTGTGCCTCCACCCTTTCACCTCCCCAACCCATTTAAATCCTCCTAATATTAACCTTACCCCCCCCAATGAAGATGTCCCGGGACAACTAAGTTTGTTGCCAAACTTTGTCAGAGGTATTGTCTTCTTTCATAGAGGCTGAGTGATCTTTACTTACACTAGACACTTCCTTTCCTAAATGTGTTCTGTTTGCTCTTTGCCTAACATTATTTATCTCATCATTCCAGTCATTAATGCATGTGACAACAGATTTCCAAGTCGTGCCAGTTGCAGAAGTGCAATCATCATCAGTATGTGCAGATTTACTAATAATAATGGCAAGCCAATCATCCAACTTTTGACATGAGGAACACAGATCACCAGAGTTACCAGGTGTTACTTTTAAACATACTTAGCATTTTTTATACTGTACAAAATATCTGTGCTTTAGCAAATCATTTATGGCATACTCATTTAAGGCATTCATATTCATTTTCATACGAATAAAAATTATAAAAGAAAAGAATAATCAAACTCGGTTACCACAGAATTCAAAGAGAACGTAAATCAACTTCTGTGAGAAAAATCAGACAAACAATATATAACTGAATACTAAAGTAAGTAGAGTAAAGGTGTTGCACTGGCCATACAAGTTATGAAAGTCAAACAAAAGCTGGAATTTAAATTAAATTAAACGCTTCTATGACCCAAGGAAAGAACAGATGAAACTGATAATTTTTTAGATCTTTCATTCTTTAATGTAAAGAACTTCTTCAGAAAATAAAGTAATGATTGCAGTGATATAAATACAAGAGAGTAGATCAGAAAAAATACCACCAAAAGTAGTTTGAACATTACAGAGATTACAGGAGCCAATAAGGATTAAAGCTGTCTTTCAAAGTGTCTAATATTACTGTATTTAGTAGATTTCTTAGCTGAGTGGGTGGAGCTAATTAACTGTACCACCATAATGCACATTTGATATTAATGTTCATGTTGAGACCTGGGGAGGAGTCTGCCCATAAAAGCTGCTGCCACTGTAGCTCTTTAACTTCAAGTAGCGTGTCCATTTCCCCTATGAATGAATTTACTTCAAGTATAAAATGTTTGAAATATTTAAAGTCTGTGCAAAGGGAGCTGTGCTTGGCTAAAGCATTTGTAAAATCTTGGTGATGTATAGCTGTACAGTGTTCCTTTATGTGGTCGGACAACTTTCTGATTATTATACCTGCATCAAACAACAGCAGGAAGATGCTAGTATATACTATGTATGAGCTGTTGCAATTAAAATGTTTGCTGAGGGCTATTGTTTAGTTGCAGTGCTTGAAGGTACAGTGGGTGATGGCAAAAACATGGAATTTCTTTATATCACATGTGAATGCATGCAGTAGCTCCTGCTCACTATCACTCACTGTCACACCTGTTCTTAACAATAAGAGTAAGAGATTGACAGATGATGAGAATAAGAAAAAGAGAAAAATAATATGTGAATTAAGAAATTAAAAAATATCGAGAAAAATACTTCCATGGAAAATAAAAATTGATGAAATATAGAAAGATAGACATATGAGCTATAATAATTCGATGAATCAAAATTAGTATGTATGTCCATGGGAAGATTTAGCAGAAGAATTTGATTAAAGCTATTAAATTAAGGAAAAAAGTGGTGTATCAAGACAGTAGAGTGTCAGAATTTTCTATGGAGAATGGTGATAAATAAGTTACCAGTAAAGGGGAATATGACATATAAAAAGAAATTAAAACATGGTGTTTATTTTGTTGGGAGGGAGAGGAAACAGAACATGTATTTTTGAAATATAAGAGTTGTGAAACTCTGAATAAAACTGGGTGAAAAAAATTGTCTGAAAAATATTAATGACATAAGCAGTACAGATATGAACAGGATTTCATAGAGATATTATAAAAATAATAAGAAAGAATATGTGAGAAGGGTAGATAAGAATTTATTTTATGTAATAAGGGTTATTTGGATTGAAAGACCGAATAAAAATTTGTTGAATGGGAAATGGATTTTGGCAGATATATTATGAGAAATCAGATTATGGTTGTAGAACAAGGAGTGCGTTTCAATCATGGAAGAATAATGAGGATGTTATAAGAAAACGATACATAGTAAAGATTAGAAATGTGTATATATGTGCTTGTAAATATATATAGCTTGTAAATATGTAAATAATGTTTCATGTTGTATCAAATAAAGGACCCCTACTGTATTTGATATGTGTCATGGGATCTTTTACATCCACCTGAACTACCACCAACTTAGGCAGACATGACCTTGGTTTATCTTCTCATCTAAAGGACAGCACACTCAGGAGTGGAGCTTTCACCCCCACCCTTTATGTTACACTGCAGTTTCAGTACTGGAGAATAATCCAGCTACCTGGTATGGGAAAAGAACCCAAGTACTTCTGCATAAAAGTTAAGTAAACTACCTGTTAAGCTACTGAAACTGGTTAACAGTGTCATTGGTGCTGTTTATCCACTTTTGACTTTTACTGCAGAATTCACTGCTGTACACTGGCTGAATTTATGGCAATCCCAACACTTGGGCAGCTTGTTTTGTTCTTTAGTATTTTAAAATTAAACATTTTTAACATCAGGGCTGTGTTCTGAGAACTATAGCAAATCACTTTTACAGCCTTTACTCTATGTTCATTATGGTGACCTGCAGTTATTGGGAGATAACAATGCTGTTAGTTCCACAACAAATGTTTTATGCTCAGTATTTGCTTAAGGACTGCTGCACAACATGATAACAATTTGAACTACAGTATTTTCTGATGAGCATCAACATTCTGCTAGCGTTTGTTTCATTAACATACTGTCTGATGTCTGAAACAAGTTGTACTGTGTTTAAGTTTGGATTTCTTTAATTCAGCCCTCTTGCTAAGCTTTTCCATTTTTTTCTTACTGAATTTTGAGCAGGTTTAGCCTGACACTTCTGATTCTGGTTTAGCCGCTTTGAGTTTCCATCACTTATCTTAACTGGCTGCTCAGTGTTTAAGACTGGACACTCTTGTTATATGCTTGATCAGTTTTATTCTTCACATGGACGACTGCTTCACTCTCATCCAAACCATTATTATTGATTCATTTTACTTATTTAACACCTGTCATCTGAATTTAGATCTGTTTTTGAATACTGCCCACTTTGTTATTCACATTGCTAATTTGTTATGTGTTTTCTTTTTTTTAGTACTTACCTTGTAGCTCTTTTTTTTTTTTGCTACTCTCTCATTGATGTGCTACAATTTTTCAGCTGACTATCCCATACAACCAACCAACTCTCCATGCCAGGTACTTCTCAAGCACCCCTAGACAGTCTTAGAATATGTGCATTTGTGGGCAGGCCTTATGGCAGAAATCCTGAAGTCAAGGTGAATGGACCCTATAGGGAGCTCTGAACTAAGTACTGGGAACAGACACTCTTTGTCAATGGCTGTCCATGATCCTTACTAGGAAGAGCAATATGCAATGATGTTGACTTATCAATCACTCCCACTTAGAGTATGGGCAATCCATAGACTATACCCTGATTGGAGAAGGAACATTCCCTAATAGGGTGTTAACAAAGAAGTAATGCCTGCTAGAAATTAATCTGATGATCCATGGCAGCATATCAAGCTGCTGTGAAGTACAGACTGAAAAAACCTAACGTCTGCCATTATTTTACACTCACTAAGCAGCACTTCTGCTGTTTAGCGAGTGTAAAATATATTAAAAAAAAGAAAATTAAAAAATAAAATTGTGTGTGTTTGTGTGTGTGTGTGTTTATTTCTGTATGTGTGAGCAACATGTAAGTGAAAGCGAGATTGATCGAGCCATTATTTTAAATTTGCTAAGCAGCACTTTTGCTGTTTAGCGAGTGTAAAAACAAAATATAACAGAAAAAGGTGTGTGCGTGTGCATGTGTGTGTGTGTGTGTGTGTGTGTGTGTGTGTGTGAATGCATGCTTGTGTGCATGAAAGCGAGGTGTGTGTGAGTGAGAGAGAGGGAAGAGGGACAGCGATTGAGCACTAGCAGCAGCAGCATTGAGCAGGTTTATGTACCTCTCACCTCTTAGATCAAGTTATCTTAAAGCCTAAAATAAAGGGGGAACAAAGGCTCAAAACATGAACATATTCCTATTAAAAAAAATCTAAAGTTGCTTGACTAATAGGACTTGTCTTAGCATGCATTTTCTGAAGTGCATGTGTGTGTGTGTGTGTGTGTGTGTGTGTGTGTGTGTGTGTGTGTGTGTGTGTGTGTGTGTGTGTGTGTGTGTGTGTGTGTGTGTGTGTGTGTGTGTGCGTGTATGTGTGTGTGTGTTATTTATGTGAGAGAGAGGGAGAGACAGTGAGATCAATAGGCCAGTGGCAGCAGCAGATAAGAGGTTTGAGTACCTCTCGACCTTTTAGTTTAAGAAATCTTGATAAAGAATGAAATAAGGGGGGGGGGGTAAAGGCTCAGAAGTAGGAAGCGATTCTAAATGTCATTCTTATAAAAATCACAAAGCAAGTTAAATAACAGCATTTGTGTTAACCTGAATTTTCTGAAGGAAATAAAGTCTGGAAATCAAATGTACGTCATTATTTAGTGACTTCAATTCCCAAGATCTGTCAAGAAACCATATATTTTAGCAGTAAAGGACCAAAAGAATAAAGCAAATATGTAGATATTTTTAAATTATATATTTTGGATGTAAAATACTTCCTCCAACACCATTTACATATACTACAGCAACTTTGAAGCATTACTTGGAGGAACTATTTTAGATCAAAAATAGGTAAAAAAAAATATAGTAATAAAAAATATAAATGAGTGAAACACAAAAACTTTACATGCAGACCATTCTCTAAGCATAATAATGTCCACCAGGGTGTGTGTTATTGTGTAAATAACTCCCTTCCAGGGGTGTAGAGGCCCTCTGCCTGCAGTGTCAGGCCTCAGAACCCTCTGGCCAGGTGTTATTTACACAATAACACATAACCTGTTAAGCATTATTGCTTGCTTACAGAACTTGTTGAGGTGTGAGGCTTCTGGTCCTCACTGAAGATTGATTAGGCTGTTTTCAACAAAATATCTTTCCAGGATAAGAAAACTGGTCACTGGCCATGCTATCCTGTAGCCATGGTCAGCCATGCCTATTGCCTATGTCCATTTCTCATGTCTGGATGCTGGTGGCACAGAATCTTGTGTGTCTTTTTGTGTCATTTGTCTGTATAGTGCATTCCTGACAGGAATATCGTGCATTCCCTCTGTCCTCTGCTCATTTTTGAAAATCTTCATAAGCTCTCCTGCTGAATGGGCCTCGTTTGGAGGCATGGGGTTGGAGCAACTTCCTGTCATCCAAAATAGTCCACTAGCTAGTAAATGTAATTTGTTTGTCTAAACCATTGTAATGAACTCAAACACAAGGCCCATCTGTTACTTAGCTAGCAATATTGTTGATATTTTGCATAATGCTTGCTTCATAGTATTTTTTGAGACTTGGCTTAGTTGAACATCTGACCCTCACATGAGAGCCTCAGTTTTTTCAGTTATTTAGCAGCTTAGACAGTACAACATGGGAGGTGTAAAAATGAAAGCTATGCTTTTCATTTGCCATCTACCTACTATTTTGTAAGCGTTATGGCAAGTTTTGATGGGCTTTGAAGCTTCCTCATTAATTTTATTTATTATTTATTTATCTGACATTTGTTTACCAGGAAAGTCCGATTGTGTGTATACCCATTTTCAGTGGCTGCCTGTGGTGAAAAGCTCTAGAGACAATTAGAATATTACATGAGCTTGCATTAGCTTATTACAGTGCAACAAGAAACATTTTCACATACAAGAAAGAATAATACAGTAATGGATAGCACATCATTTTTACATATATTAGATGAAACAGACTTGTACATTAATTACAGATATTAGATATTACTAAGGAGACTATATACATGAGACGAGTGATCTTTATGATTATATGATTCAGATCAGTGTTATTCTGCTTGATAGTTAAATCATTTGTTTATTATAATGTACTTAGTATACATATCTTATAGTACAAGGTTCAGAAAGGAGGGGCATTACATGAGAGGGAACGTCGGAGATAGGAACTTATATGTTTATTAGTAAATTGTGGGGTGTGGATAGGGAACATCAAATGGGGAAAATAAAAGTTTGGGGACAGTATAGTGATAACGGTAGTGTAAGGTAGAGGTAAAATACAATAGCAAGGTGGACCATAATGCTGTTATTTGATTAACATGACTTAGAACATGAGCAGAGCCATGCATTTTTAGATGGTTTTAAGAGCATGAACAGGAGAATCCACACAAAGAGGCAGAGAAGACAGGAGTCATTGAGAGGAGAATGACAGGAATCTGGATTGCTCTGGATAATTTTTGCATCTCGCTTATGGTTGATGATTTAACAACACTTGCAAATGATTTTGCATCAATAGTGAAAAGTTTTGCCTTCATTCTAGTTGTTACTACATAAGCATAATATCTCTCTCTCTCTCTCTATATATATATATATATATATATATCTATGGGTCCCCTTGACTTGATCGACACGCCAAAACACCGACGCTCAGAAGACCGACTCGAGAAGACCGACGAGAGAGATGACTGACAAGGTGAAATCCAGACAGCCGAAACACCGACATGGGCAACGTGTGAGTCGGTAAGTGTGCGATAGTGAGGGATTTAGCGTTAGGGAGCGGACAGGTAAGTGTGAGATAGTGAGGGATTTAGGGTTAGGGTGCGGGAAAGGTGAGTTTGCGGTAGTGTCAGACTTAGGGTGCGGGTAAGGTAAGTGTGCGATAGTGACAGAGTTTAGGTTTAAGGGCGGGTTAAGTGAGTTAGGGTTAGGGTGCAGGTAGGGTAAGTGTGTGATAGTGACGGACTTTAGGTTTAGTGGCGGGTTAAGTGAGTTAGGGTTAGGGTGCGGGTAGGGTAAGTGTGCAATAGTGACGGACTGTAGGTTTAGTGGCGGGTTAAGTGAGTTAGGGTTAGGGTGCGGGTAGGGTAAGTGTGTGGTTGTGTCGGACCTTAGGGTTAGGGTTTGGGTTACGGTTAGTGCAAGTATGGTTGTGTGTAATGTGTAGTTTACGTTTTGTGTGTCGGTGTTTTGTGTGTCGGTTTTATGATGTTCAGTTTTGTGAGTTGTCGGTTTTGTGCGTTTTCGGTCTTTTGGTGTCGGTGTTTTGGGTGTCGGGTTTGTGGCGTGTCAGTGTTGTGATAGGGATCCATGTATATATATATATATATATATATATATATATATATATATGTAGTCCCAAAAACAATAAGGTGCGTGGAGCCAAAACTGGTGCACGGACTTCTTTACATACTCCACAACCATTCCAGCACTCGAAAAGTCCTCAACCAGCAGAGTTTTGATGCCCACAAAATACACAGATTGTTGGGGTCGCAGCATCTTCAGGGTGCACACTGAAGATGCTGTGAGCTAAACCCCGGTATTTTGTGGGCAGGTTTGCCAACAAATAGTCGAAAACTCTGCTGGTTGAGGATGGTTGAGTATATATATATATATATATATATATATATATATATATATATATATACATATACATACATATATATGTGTGTGTGTGTAGTGTAGTATTATTACCATATTATATTATATGCATAAGCATGGTCACTCAGTGGATGATGGACTTGGTGTGTAATCTCAAGGTGGTCACCTCAAGCTTAAGGTGGAAACGGCTTCCTGGTGAGATTACCATTGAACTAACTCATCCTTGAATTACCATGTCTTATTTCCCCATTGTTGAGTACACTGTGTATAGAAACATACATAATATCACTAGTATGGTCCTGTTGCCTGTCTTTTACTCAGTCTCATTAACAGCTTGCAGCCTTACCTCTCTGTGTCAACTGTCACACTGATAATTAGACTCCTCTTCTCTGTACCTAAGCTGGACCTCCTGTCCCTAATGTTTGACCCATTGTCATTATCATTCCTATCTGCAACCTCTCTCTCTATTTGCATTATCCCAGTCATTCAAAATGACCCTAGTCTCTTTCCTATACTTCTTCTGATCCATTTCCCATTGATCTTGTCCTCTTCCTACAGGCCCTTCTGCCTTTTACCCAATGATGTCTCAGGCTGCTCTTATTCCTGTCAATCTCTTTCTTCTCTCACTGAATCCTGCCCTCTTTGCCTGTTCCTGTGGATTTTCCTGTTCATATTCACCACTTTTGTATTCTCTTCCCACAACATTCCTGTCTAGTCACACCCTGTCTTCCCCCTGAGTGAGGTCTCCTGCATGATCACTCCTTCGTTACATGTTACTGCTGTTTGCTTCTGCCCTTCTACCTTGACTTACTTTTTTGTCATCTATTTCCCTGATGCCTTACCAACATTCTACATTTACCTTCTTGTTTGCAGATGCACCCGCATTCACTATTCTGACTATATCTTCCTTCTCCTACTCTGTCATTTCTCCAGGCCTAGTATTGTTTCTTCTACCCACTCTAATTCTGTACAACCTTACTTAAGTGGTCAACCTGATACCATATCCAGTCCCCATATGTAAACAGAATTTCCTCCTTTCTCCAGTAGACCCTACAGCTTGTTCACTTCAGAGGTCTCAAAGCCAGACACTTGATATGAACAGTATACTTATGCCTCAACCCCTAAATGGTGCTGGTGCTGTGCTTTCTTTAGCCTCTAGTATTCCTGAATTGCCTATTTTCAGTTTATAATGTATAAGCACTTATCTGGGCCTTTGTTTTTCCATTTCTAGGTGCCAGACAAATGTGACACACAAGTGGTTGACACTCTAATGTGCAGTAACAAGTGCTTAATGCCAGTTTCTGATTTTTTTGATGAGATGAAGGAGTAGATATGGGAGAATAAGACAGCAGGAAAAGGGAGACAGTAAGCCGAGGAAATCACACAAAGAAATCATAAGGTAAGAAACATTGTTTTTTTTGGGGTGTCTTTTTTTTTCTCAAGAGGGAAAACTTGTAAAAGATGTAATAAAAGGTGAAGGTATGGTAAGATGTTGAGAGAAGATGGCAGGGTAATTACAGAAACACTTAAGAAAGACAAAGACAGGAGAGGAGTTATCACAGTGAAGGAGGAGGAGGACAATTGGGCCAGAGACATCATACAAAGAGAAGACACTGGTGTTGGGGAGAACTAGATGACAAACAAGGGAGGGCAGTGCCATGAGAGAGACAGAGAGAGAGACAGAGAGAGAGAGAGAGAGAGAGCTATATCAAGAGGGCATGGGATATAGTGGGCATAGTGTCTTATATCATCCTGCCTATGGGACCCCAGGAGAAGGTCAGACAGCACACTGTCATTCTCCCCCAGTGGGTTCTGACCGAGGTTTTGCTGTCATGGCTGGGCAGGGATATGACTCTACTAGTCACCAGATGAGCCTTGCCAGGTGGTCAATATGGTCACCCAGCCACTGGTCCACTAACTCCCTCACCACCTCAGTCAGCTCTGTGTTGACCAGACAGTCATCACCCCTTGCAAAGCCACTAGAGAAGTACCACCAGAGGCAGTTGAGGTGATAACTACACTACCTCCTTTTGCACCAGTGGGGAGTTGACAGCCCTAAATGTTGCAAAGGCTGGCTGAGTTTATTGGGGGACTGTGGAGCCAGGAGTAGCCACTGGTATTGCTCTAGCAATTACTGTACATAGTTGCAAACTAAAGGGTGAAGAATAACATAACAAACATAACAATAGTTACAAATAAAGGATATAAACAAAAGCATAAAGGAGAGAAAGAAAAGCACAGATACATTCTTATAAAGCTGTGAATGAACTGTAAAAGACATATTTATGAATATTGATGTCTTGCACTTCATAATTACAACTGAAATGGAACAGCAGGCAGACATTGAACCACCACCATTATTTTTATTGCCCCAAAGCATGCTGCTCACTTGGTGCAGGGGGTTAGGGCAATGTGAGGTGGTCCATTAGCTGCAATAACTCTTAAATGAGATGAAGGAGTTTCATGCCTTTCTGAACAGGGGGCCAGAAACTTCAGTATCCCTTGTTGGGTTCTGGATTTTAATGCAGAACTGCAGTATGCTCCTAGAATCTTCATTCTCAATGCCCCAGGTGTGATCACTGATGTTTTGGAATACATACTTTTTAATTGTGTGATATACCTCATTAACACCTATGTATTATGGAATGTTGCACGTCTTACAGGCTACACAAATCCTTACATTCCAGAGCATTTTCTTAAAAATAAACGTAAAAAGAGTATACAAATCAAGGCTTTTTTACTGCTGGATATCATAGATTAACAATCGTAGAGTCACTTTATAGAAAGTCAGACCTGAGAAAGGTCTGGACACCATAAAGAGCTTTGGGTGTTAAATGGAAGTATAAAAAAAAAAGTGCTATAGACTTGAGTGTGATACTGTACATCACTAAACTTAGCTTCCTTTGTTGCATAAGAACATCAGGGCTACAGATAAGAAAAATACCTGCATGAGGTGAGATCTAACTTATTATGTTTCTACCACTATAAGGCATGTTTATCATTTCCTCAATGAGAGAACAGTCATGGCTCTGGGTCTTACTTATTGTGGGTATTTTTATTTGGTGTCTTCACAGCTAACATATTGTCACCCCCCCCCCCCCAAATGCCCAATGTTGGAAATGACTATGAATATGACAATAATGATGGTGAATAGTTGGCAAAGTCAAAGGCATGATGTCTTGGATACAGAGAATGCTGAATCTGAATCCCCCACCCAGCCAGTGGACATATCCCTTGTGCCTGTGGAACCCACCCCAGATACACAGATCAACAACAAAGAAAAGGTTGTCACTGACAGAGCCAGCCAGGAAGGTTTGTTCTCCCTCTGCAGCACAGGCCACATTGTCTGCTGCAAGCTCCACTGGGTATAGGGAAGGCAAGAGTGACAAATGTTATCACAATATTACGTTATGGTAGAAATAAAAGACATGGGTTCTGGCCTCTCCAGCTAGCTGACTCAGTGCGACACATATATGCCTGTCTTAGAATCACATGCTAGCAACTCCTCAGTCTTTACAGAGAGGTTATATGTCCTTCTGGGTGTGTGAGATGACATGTGGGGCTGAACATATTGTATGTGTAACATCCTGTATATATTTTGCTGGCAGCTTGCATGTCTAATTTCTCCTTTTGCTGACAAGACAGATGTCAGTCATGTGTCACATGGACATTTCACTTCTGCCTCCAGAGTGGAAGGTACAGTGGGCAAGGGAGTTCAAAGTCAGTCACATGCAGTGTATTCTTCACCATCTAGTATTGAGATGCGTAGAAAAGTGGACATCCACAAGGGTGTGGGGCTCATGCCATACACAATGTTTGATATGGCCAATCACCCATAATCACCAAAGTATGCCTATCTCTAGGCAAAGATCGTCCAATGATAGGGAGATCACATGGACAGTGCCATGTATCAGATGCTTGTGCTTCTCCTGTGGGTATCCTACATCTGTTCATCACACACGCACAGTGCTAGAACATCTGCTCAGACTGTGTGCCTGCAGATGCACACACATTCAACTACAGTACACATTACCCACACATGTGCACAGGCATGGTGATAATGTACATTCCCAGAGTAGTTTACCTTAAGCCCTGATCCAGCCACATCATATGCGGACTGCACAAAGTTTATTACCGTTAAAACATCCTGCATACATGTCTTTGTAGAATACAATGCAAATTATATATATGCCCTGCCCTTTCTACTTTGTTACTTGGGTAGCCTATGTCTGATGCACAATGAGGCCAGTCTATGAATGGGTAAGCACGGGTGTATATCACGATATCGAAAGCTGACAAGTTCGAAGCACAAAACTTCGAACTTGCAACCTTGAAATGAAAACATCGAAACATAAAGAGGAAGATCATCATAGAGTGCGGGAAGGGAAGATTTCCCTTTACTGCACTGTAGTGCAATCTCGGAGTTGGTATATTTAAGTAGCAGGGTGTGGGGGTGCAGGGGGGGTTTGCCCCCCTGCATAGAGCATTTTTTGTGTTGTTTTGGGTGTTAAGTGTTTTTTTGCAAGTACGAAGTTTTGTGCTTCAATATTGTCAGCTTTCGATAACCTAATATAAACCCGGTAAGCACAGCTTGGTTGTAGGTTTGTACTCTTGTGCATATGCTATAATCTAGCACATTGTTATGGACAAACTGGTACTTCTTAACCAGTGCCATTGCATAGTGTGCCTTCCTTCATCTGGTATGATCCTCCTCTGTCACTGCCTCCTCCATTCTGTCCTTATCTAGCTCACTCTTCACTGTCTGGTTAGACAACGTTCATCCTGCATGCACACTCCCTGTTGCATGTGGCAATTGTTTTCATAATATTAAATTATGAAACATTGTGGATGCTGAGAATATCTGTGTATGTGTGCCAAGGTCATAATTCAGGGCATCACTAGATAATAGACAAGAAATAAATGCATGCCTTCAACAACTGAACACATGCTGGATGATGATTCTGGTGTTGACAGTGCGTACTTATAGCCAGTGTTTGTGGATTTCTATTTATAGTCATTAACCATGGCTCTAGGGCATATCCAATATCGAAAATAAGACAACCCTACATAAAAATCGGGTCTATATTATAACAGAGAATGCTTTATAATCGACCCTAAAATGTCGAAATGACAAAATGTCAAACATACGGAACAGTGATTTTTTTTTCTCCAGGGAAAAAAAATCACTGCTCTGTAAAAAAAAAAAGAAAAAAAAACACAAAATAAAGTGGGGGGCTTCGCCCTCACACCTCCTGATGTGGGGGGCTGTGCCCCCCCTACTTAAATATACTAACTCTGAGATTGCACCATAGTGGAGGAAATGGCAATGTCCCGATAATGTCCCCATGGCAAAAAAATCACTGTACTGTGGTTCAGGATTTCGCCGTTTCAAATAAAAATGTTCGATTAAACAGCATTCTCTATTTTAAGCCTTCGCTGATTTAATAGGGAACCGAAAAATCACCCCTCACAGACTGTTGCTATAGGATGTTTAGCTGCAAGTGTAGGACCACTGACAGTGTGTGACTACAGTGGATTTTTCCTACCACTCGTCCAGTTCCTGTTATAATTTTAAATATTGTAGTTTTTGAGCTGCCTGCCATTTCTGTAAAATTGACTTAGAAGTTCCTCCCAGTCTCATGTTAATTGCTCATTTAACTGGGCACTGAACGATCTAACCGATAGGGCCCTCCCCTTAAACTTTTAAAGTTTGAGTTAGCCTTTGTTTGATATCCCAATTAGTGTACACTGCAATATTTAGAATATCAATCCCTTTTCCAGCTTACTTTTAAAATCTGTAATGCCTGGGACTAGACTACTAATCACTGGAGACCATAGGGGCTGCTCCTCTGGAAGCTGCTTGAAAATAGTGCTTCTGTTTTTATCCAGATGAGAGAATTTATTTATTTATCTATTTACTCACATGTGAATACCAGGAAAGTCCGACTGGGTAATGCTTATTTTTCAGCAGACGCCCAGGGAGAGAAGTTCCAAAGTATTAAAAAATTAAGAGAATAATTTTACAATCTTCAAAAATAATACAAAAACATCTGCAGTTTAAATAATTATACCAGCTTAGATATATGATAATGATTCATTATTTAGAGAAAGTTTAGCTAGTTCATAGATAAATTAAAGGTAGTTTAGTATAATACAAACTGGAATTGCAATATGAAGACAGAAAAAAAATAACAGGGTTGCAGTATATTTAGAAAGAAAATCAGGGTAGAATTTGAGTAAAGTAAGAAAGCATGTAAAAAAGGGAGAGTAAGGAAGTATAAGGCATGAAGTGGTACTTGTTTATGAAGCGCATCATCATGGATCTCATAAACAAAGACATTGGGAAACTCCAAACACTGGACCCTACCCAATCCGGCTTTGTTAAAGGCAGATCTTGCCTCTTAAACCTAGCTGACTTCTTCAAAATAGTAACCAAAGCCATAGATGAGGGAAAGGTAGTCCACACAGCCTACCTGGACCTTGCAAAGGCCTTCAACACAATACCCCACTCTGGCATCATAAATAAGCTTACCAGCTTAAATATTAACCCATATGTCACAAGATGGGTTGCAAACTGGCTCAGGGATAGAACTCACATGGTCAGAGTCACGGGTGTTATGTCCGACTCTAAACCGGTTACAAGTGGTGTCCCACAGGGCTCAGTCCTGGGACCCCTCTTGTTCGGTATATACTTCTCTGAGGTACAGGCAAACATGGGAGGACTGTGGCTTACCAGGTTCGCAGATGATTGCAAACTGGGAGCCATAATCGACTCACCGGCTGACACAAGCATCCTCCAGAAGAGCCTTATGGAGACGGATACCTGGTGTCAGAACCATGGCCTCAAGCTAAATGACAAAAAGTGCAGTCATCCCCTTTGGGAAAAACAAAGTGCCCACAAACTACAACATAGGAGGTAATCCACTAAGTATGGAAGAAGTAATTAGGGATCTGGGGACCCAAGTAGATAGTAACCTCTGCTTTGACAATCACATTGCCAAAGTGGTTAGAAAAACCTTCTATATAGCTCATCTAATCACAAAAGGTTTCACATCTAGATCAAGAGAGGTCATTGTGCCACTCTACTCATCGCTCATCAGACCCATAATTGAGTACAATGCCCCATTTGGGATGTACCTTACCTGACACCTGCAACAGCTGGAGAGACCTCAAAAATACCTCACCAAGAGGATCGTGGGCCTCAAACAGATGCCCTATGCAGCTCGACTAAAGAAACTCCAGCTCTACTCAGTTGCTTACCACCTACTCAGAGGTGATCTCTGCCTGACATACAAGGCCATGTCTAACCCAGAATTGTTGGACATGCTCCACCTCAAGAAAGCCAAATCAATTAGAGCTACATGCTCCAGGGATTTAAACCTTAGCACAACAATAAATAGGACATGCTGGAGGGATAGATTCATATCTCAAAGGCTTCCCTCGCTCTGGAATATAATCCCAGTCCATGTTAGGCAGAGCTGCTCGCTGACCCTCTTCAAGACAAATCTTGATGAGTGGATGGGAAATCGTAAATTTACTCCTGGAATCACTTCTATGGCCCTGCTGGACAGAGGCTCAGTAATCTTGTCTAAAAGGGAGGCGAAAGCCAAACACATTCTGGCTAGGCTTATAAATGCCCTAGGGCAGATAGCCTAGTACCTACCTTTGAACCTATGAACCTATAGTTAGCAATATTGTTTATCCTGGGTTTGAACAAGAACAGAGTCAGATTTTCTCTAGAAAGTCTGGAAAATTGTTTTAAAGGACTGAAGAAGGGTATCGACCTGAAGGACAGAGGTAAGGATTTCCATGCCTTAGCATTATGATATGACTACAGACCATGCCCTGCAGACATGATAGGTTTGTGGACAGAGAGGAGTTTTTGGTCATTGGATCATAATGATTGACTGGGAACATAGTTGTGTAGAATTATATTTGGTGCTGGACAAGCAGAGGCATGCTGGATAATTTTATAGGGGGTAAGAAGCTGTGTATATGTTAGCTGATGGTGTAGTTCTACCAGTTTAGGCTTTTTAGTACTATACGCTGGTGAGTTCTAAAAGGGGTATTTGTTATAAACTTAGCCACTTTATTATAGCATTGTTCAAGTTTTGATTTGTGTGATGCCTTGAGGTTAATAAGAATGGGAGCACCATAAAGTAGTGAGGGCAGGAAGTAAGTCTCATTTTAGTTGTGTTGGTGAGAAAGCTTTTGGCTCTGTAAAGCATCCCTAATGTTCAATGAGTGCTTTTTTATGCAATTTCATATAACAAGGTAAATTTAAGGTTATCATCCACAATTATCCCAAATAATTTGCCATGAGAAGTGAATGCAATGGTTGTTTTATTAAGACAGAGAATTTTAAGTTGTGATTTTTCATGAAAGAGGGATTTGGGGAAAAAGAAGTTGTTGGTGGGGGGTCAGCATGAGATGAGTTATAAAGCCATGTCTCGGTGACTGTTAAAGCTTTTTGAGTAATGTTTTTGGAGATGTGTCAGGTTGTCAGATGTGCATATGAGTGTGGAGTCATCTAAGTATTGTATTGTATTAGGCAGGCCATTTATGTGGATGTGTGGAGGGTGTTAGTGAGAATACTGAAGAGGAAGGGACCAAGGCTAAAGCCTTCTGGTACACTGTTGGTGATGGGAGCGGGGTATCGATAGAGGGTGGAGTTCCATTTTCCTGACTGACACCTATTGGAGAGGTAGCATTTTAACCATAGAAGAGTGGGATAAGATAGACCTATTGGGGACATTTGAGGTAGAAGTTTGCTGTTTCAAACTCTGTCAAAGGCTTTAGACAAATCTAGAAATAACTGTAGAAATATCCCACCAAACAGGAACGGTCAACAAATGAAAAAGGTGAATGAAAGCCCAAACTCCGTTCACTGTTCAGAACAACAAGAATACACTTGCACTTGAACTTCCGTAAATTCCATTTATTTTCTAAAACAGCATACTAATTAAAACTTGTACAACAAAGTTGGATGGATAACAAGAACTTTTTAGAGTTGGGTAGTAGTTCTGAAACTTGTTTTAAAATATTTTTGTTTTCATTTATTTGATTTTTAGTACAGTTGCAAAGCACTCTAAAGCTTTCAAGATATTATGGTGCTTTACATTTTTGCCATTCTTTCCATGATTTTTCTATCCTACCTTAACATTCTACTGGTTGTGGATATCTGAACTGCATTATTTGTTTTCGGTCTCTTCATTCTATGGGTGCAAGGCTGTTTGGGATACTTAGGAATGTTGTACTGAATTCATTTAATGCATTATCTAAGGGGATGATTGTTAGGATGTTCCACTTAATAGATGATCGGATAGTAATGAATATTTCTGGATTAAACTTGAACAGGTTGTATATTATTTTATAAACACGTTGTTTAAATGGACATGTGAGATGTCTTGCTTTATTAATTTTTCCAAATCTTTTGGGTTTCTAATACCATGATGGGAATGGACTCCATTCCTAAGTCAAAGTATGATTAAAGTTCATGAAATTAGTATTGTTTCAATCTTTGTTGTCAGCCAAAAGTGCTCTTTGCAGCACCTGCAATGTGCCCAGTAATGACTCCTTCTGCAATTTGTATGGGGTTATATGTATTGGTAACATATCTAAATGCAGTTGTACCTTCTTGTTCATAAGACCTGTTGCTCGTACTACTACTGGAATTGTATGGGTATCTTCCTTCCACATTGCTCTCATTTCTGCCTGCAGATCCTAAGTTTATGACTTTGTGTCTCACTGTAGCCAAGACACTGTAGTCACTGGGTGTGGCAATTTCAGTAATCAATGCTACTTTTGTCTTCTTTTCATGGACCACTATATCCGCTTTTCTAGCATCTATCTTTTGAACTGTTGGTAATGGATGATCCCATGTGATGTAAACTTTATCATTTTCTATGATGCTTTGTGGCTCATATTTCCAGTGTTTTTCAGCCACTTTAATACCATAATGTTTACACAATCCCCAGTGCAAAATCTTGCCACATTATTATGCCTTTCAGTATACAGTCCTTCTGCCATTAGTTTGTCACAAAAAGCAGCAAGATGTATGACTGTTTCCATTTCTGTTTTACAAAACCTATATTTGTTTCGCCTGCATGTTCAATGGACTTTGTAAACCAGTGTGTACGTAGCCCACTATCTTGGGCCGCCAATATTAACCTTTCATCTCTTGGTTTGATCCTTAACCATTCCTGCATTCATTCCTGATTAACATGAGGTTCTTACAGGAGTTTTATATACTTGTGACTATATTTATGCAATTTCCACATTTCTTGGTTCTCATCTGGTCCACATTCAGTTGCTGCCTGATTTTTGTCTACTTCTCATTTGATTTCCATTCCTGCTTGACATCGATATGCTTCTGCTAGATTAAGCAGAGAAGTCATCTTAGATTTATTCTCCTCATGTTTCAAAACTTTCACTACATTTGGGTTTTGTGAGGTCAGCAGATATGTGTGGAGTCTGACAATTGCAGATCTATATATGTAATCAACTTCAAGGAGGCCCATCTCTCCTTCGGAATGGGGAATATATAATCTTGGTATGCACTGATTTTTATAAATCATTTGGTGAGCATGAAGCATCCTTATTTTCTTGTCTAATCCATCCAACACATTTTGAGGCCAGTCAATCACTCCAAAACTGTAAGTTAGGACAGAAAGAGCAAATTGGTTTATAACTTGGAATTTATTCCTAGATGTTAGAGCTGTTTTCAGGATTAATTTAAGTCTTCTACAGTATTCCTTACTAAGTTTTATTCACATTTGTTCATGTTTTATTGCCAATTATTAGTCAATTCCCAAATATTTATACACTCCCTCTTGCTCATGTTCTTTTATATCACATTCTTGTCCCAAACTGATGTTTTCCTGGTGCTGCGGTTTTCCTGCTTTAAGGGTTGCTTTTGCACATTTATCAAGACCAGATGGCATTCTTATATCATCTGAAAAAGTTTTGACAACTTGTAGTTGTACTTTCAGTTCCTCATCTGATGAGCTATTCAGTTTTAAATCATAGACAAATGAGAAGTCTTTACACTTTGTTATTTTCTAGAAGCCAAATTATATCCATGGCCTAAGCTGTTAAGTAGACAGTTTAATGGGTTAAGGGCAAGGCAGAATAGCAGCGGTGACAGAGAGTCACCCTGAAATATCCCCCCTTTGAATTTTTATCCCTGTGATAATAATTTGTCCTTTATCATGGCTTAATTGCAGAGTGGTCTGCCATTGTTTCATGGTCACTGTAATGCAGTCAATTAGTGTAGGGTGTATCTTATACATTTTTTTTTTCAAATTTAATTTTTATTTCAGTTTCAATTCACAAGCAGTAAATGTTAAATACAAAATACTCTGCTTATTATGAACAATTAGTACATGAAGGAGCAATTTAACAACATAGTAACATAAGGACAAAGAAAATACAATATGAAAGTAGAACAAATTACAACCATATATTATTGCTAAAACCTGCTTCTCTTTTAAGCTGTTGTGGTATAATCTTGATATTGCCCAACATGACTATATAAAAATTGACTGGAGAAAGAAAAGCTAAAGAAACATTACTATATACTATATCAAGGAACTATTTACAGTATTTACAAATACTTACACTGGGTTGTCACTCATTAAGGTATATAAAGATGTATATTTAGAGTTATGCTATACTCTGTGTTAGCTACAATCAATGTATATTGTCTGTCTTCTGTCCTTGTGCTACTGCTGTGTATGTTGTACTCTGGTTAATTTTTGGTTTAATGGGGGCTAGAATTCAGTTGAAGTAGAAAGTGAGCATAAGTTGGGTTAATTTGTATGCTTAACTTAATATAAGATAATATTTTTATAAAATTTTCCAATAATAACTCCTGAAATAGGCTTTTTTTTTTGCTCACAATTTTTAACAGCTTTTGAAACATATTTGATTGCACCTGACCAGGATATTTTTTACAATGATATTTTAGCTCTGTCGCAATGTATTTAAATTTGTAAGATTTAATATAATAACTTGTACTATAATATGTTTTGTGATTGGAATGATTATTAAAAAAAATATTTATGATGCACAGGAGTCATTCTCCAATTTCTTTCTCTCAGCAATTTTCAGCACCAACCACTCTCAACAGTTTTGGACATCTAGACAGGATGATGCAGTCAGCTGTTTTATGGAGAGTGGGACGACATGAGCAAAATGGTGAGGAATATTTGGTTATTTATTTTGATTATGATTGTGATAATTAAAGATTGTGTCATGATTTTGTTGTTATTTTTTTTTCGGTTTAATGATATTGGTGGTTTGTTTGGTGTCAGTAATAATTTTATAATTTTTGGCAGCTATTTTTTTTGATCATATTTTTTTTTATTGATTTTTTTTTTCCAGTATTTTTGGCTCGGGATTTTTGTTTGATTTTTGGCTTTGTGATTTTTTGATAAGTGTTTGAAAGCATGTTGAAGTTGTTGATAAGTTGCAGTTATTTTGATTTTTTATGTTTGGAGTTTCTGTGTAAATGTTTTAAATCCATGTTTTTTAAATTGACTTTCAATATGTTAATTGTAATGGTCAAAATATCCAAATTTTTGGTTTTTTGCTCAACAATGTAGTTTTTTAGGTTGTTTTTTATTTTATCTTTTAATTTTTAATTAGAGTTCATTATTTTGGATTTTTCTAGATTTATTCAGGGTTCATTATTATTTAGAATCGGATGTATCATGTGTATCGAGTAGAATACAAGAGATAAGAGTTCCTATATTTAGGGAATTGATAATTATTTGAAATGTATATACAGATATGATAATTATCGGATGTAAGGAAAGAATCCTTTTAATTTTAGTGCTAAGGAAGTTTGAGGTGCTGGGTTATCAATAGATATATTTAAGTGTTGAGAGAGTGATGAGTGATCAGATGTGGGTCAGAGGTTGGGTATGATAGGTAATAATAATGTCGATTTGTCTGTGTGTTGGGTCCTTTCATGTGGGATTTTAGTTGTAGTTTAATTGTTTTGTCAGTCCTTTTAAATTTTTTTAAGTGTTTTTTTAGTTTTTTTCTAATGTGTTTTTTTTTATAGATTTCTATCTTTGTAGAATGGAACAAAATGCACGCATTGACTATATTCCTTTATGATTTTATGTAAATTTTGGGGTGTATGTTCATTTTTAAGGACTGGTCAGGTCTTCCTTTTCCTTTTTAAGCTTGTCCCATTTCTCTTTAATTTTTCCTTTTTCTTGTGAAATTTTGGAAAGATTTATATTAAAATTTTTGTGTTATTTATTTTAATTTGAATCAAATAAAAATATCCTTATTCTTAAGATTTAGAATTTTACTAAATTTTGATATCTATTTATGTTCATAGTAGATTGAGACTGTGTTTGGATTTATTTATGTTTTTAGAATTTTTTGAGAATTTGGAAAAAGGCATTGAAAATAAATGAGTTGAGAGTAAATGCTATAAAGGGTGAAAGAAATAAAGGTATTTGTTAGATAGATATGCTGTATGTGTATTTAATTGGTTTATTTTTTTTAAAGATAAGTTAAATTTGATGCACTTGACTTAATTTTAAAAGTAAGAGGAAGTTCCATTTCCAATTGTGATTATGAGGATTTATATATATGTCTAGTTCCATTTTATTATATATATAAAACGTGCGAGACTTTTTATTTATTTCATGGGTAGTGGTGATTCACACTACCTTTTTTCAGTGTTAATAGTTCTATACCTTTTATTATGCCTTAATTTTTTTCAAAACTAGGTACATAAGATGGTAGTATGCTAGTGAAGCTTGATGGCAAAACCAAAAGCAATAGGTTAAGATAAAATAGCTTTTGTTACATAGCTTATCACATTTTTTTTATGAGGTTTTGTTCATGGATAGGATGTTTCATGGATAGGCATTAATACCTCTTACATACGGTATATCCACTCAAACTACATACTACACTGTATATTATTACACACTCCATGTTTTATAATTCACACTAAAACCCTAATTTCCATACACTCCACATTATGTATATATAAAACTAAAATTATAATAAAAGAAAATAAAATAAAAATAATGTTCATGAAAAATAAGCACTCAAAGAAAATGGAGAAAATAAAGCGGCAATAAATACAAAAATATGTTAGCGTAGCTCTCGCAAAGTAATGATTAAGAATTCTAAGTAACACATAGCTTATTCAGGAAACACATATGAAAGTCTGGAAGCAGATGTAACAAAAAAATTCAGGAAACAATCATGATGACAGCATCTATAGAAAAAAATTCTAAAAAGGGATTTGTAAAATGGCATATGAAATTCTTTTAATTAAAACCGCATCTAAGGGGATTAATTAATTTAGGTGTAATTTAAGAGAGGAGATTATAACTTCAAGCGACGATCTAAACATATAATGTAATGTATCTGTGTACATATGACCAGAATGAGTTCATTTATGACATATACTATATTTTAGATATAGATTTCCATATATGTACCAGAAGGAGTTCATTAGACACAATGACTACTAGACCTGAACTTGATAGAACAAATAAAGAACATAAACAATCCTCGATTTATGAAATCTTATTAATGATTGATAGGACAATTTAAGAACAATGATCCCTTTGAAATCTTTACACATAAATTTAAATTCAGTAAATTTACATTCTAATTTATTCTGATCCCTTTGAAATCTTAAAGATTTATATTAATCAAAAGTAAATTTCCAAGAACCAACCCCAGAAAAAAGAAACCAGAATAAATTTTTTCTCCTTCTACAAACAATTCCAAAAAAGTTAATAATTGGGGGACAAACAGATCCAAGACTTGATAAACTAAAATGGTCACCTTCAGAAAAACAAATAAATAAAAACAAAATATAACTAAACATCACAGTATAAATAAATTAACGAAATATCAAGAAAAGCACCCTGAACAGAAATAATAACTCCACAAAAACAAGAAATCCTTATCAAAACACTCAATAACTTAGAAAAAAACAGTAGTTGAATCTCACGCATAAAAACAGCAACCTTAATCTCAGAAAGAGGAATTATACTAAAACAAAAAAAACCAACACTTAAAACACAAATTGAACATCATATGGATCATCTAGAACTTATTAAAATACTTGAATTAAATATACTGAATTAGACATCCCCAACTCTGATGAGGAAATACATAAATGCAAAAAAAACCTTTCCAAGATAAAAAAAATAATACACACTCTACTGATAAATAAACTGAACATAAAAATCTCAATGTCAATACAATTCCCAAAATAAAAAAATGCCAGAATAATAAACATAAAAAATCCATCTCCACAATAAAACAAATTATACACAGAAATAAGTAATTTTAGTGACTCTGAAATTGAAAATATAAACAGACACCTGAGATAAAAATCTAAGATCAATGCAAATGCTGACTCAAAAAATGAAACAATAATCAATGAAGAAATATTCCTAGCTATCAACAAACTGAAGTCAGGTAACATGATAAATATCTAACAAACACCACATAATGCTGATACAATCCATGTATAAATATACAAATTGAAGTCACTCCAAAGTATACAATCACATAATAAAATACCAAATCACTGATCTATGCATTAACAACTCTAAAATGATCTTTGCAATGAAATAAAATACACCATCCAATCAAAATAGATTACCATCCAATCACAATACTCAAAATAAAATAAAATCTTATCCAATATAAAAATACAACAGATAGAATAAAGTGAATAGCATATCATCATCAATAATAACTTAATCTGTATCTTATACATTTTTAAGCACTCTTTTATCCATGAATGTGAGATACTATCAAATGCTTTTTTTGTGGTCAATCCATGCAATACTTAGATTCTTCCCCTTTATACAGTTCTCACTATAACTTTATTTAACAACAGATGATCCTTTGTTCCATATGATTTTCTTTTATTGCCCTTTTGTTCTACTGCCATAATTGAGTTTTCTTCTAAATGAGTATAAACTCTGTCAGCATCAATTCCCGTGTATAGTTTATACGTCTTTGGAAAGCAAATATTGGTCTATAATGTTTAGGGTAGCTTGCATGTTCACTCTTAAAAAGGATCATTGTTTTTCCTGTTGTTAGCCAGGTTGGTGTCTGTTCATGGTGCACATATAAATAATTCTTACTTATGATTAAATCTTCATGCAAAGATGTTAATACTTTTAACCAAAAGTTGGATACTGCATCTGAGCCTGAGGTTTTCCATTTAGAGGCTTTTCTTAACTTTGTTTCAAACTCTCTGGCTGTTAGTTCATCCCATTTCATATCCTGTACCTTTAAACATCTTATTTTTTCTTTTACTTCTTCTATCCATTTAGCATCTTTGTTATGTTCCACAGGATCTTCATAGATATTTCTCCAAAATGTATATATTTCTTCTTATTTGTCAGTCTTTCAATTCCTTTTACCTTGTTTCCCAATTCTATATGAAACTTTTTGGGTCATCAATAAAATGCTTATTTTGTACTATTCCTTTGTATTTATCTGCGTATTGTTTTTCCGCCTGCGCTGAGATTTTTAGTTTATAATTTGCGATAGTGCATGATACATCCTGGACTGTTCTAATACCATGCACTGCTTTTATCACATCTATTTTCTTAGTATCGTTGTTGATCTGTTCCCTCTCCTATAATCTTCTAACAGTGCCACTTCTTGTCTTAATTGCTTTATAGTTTTCTCTATGCGATACATCCATGATGGTATTCGATTTCTCCCTTCCTTTTTCTCACTACCTTGTGTTCTTGTGGTAGAATTTTATCAGTTATTAATTTAGCAGCACACTAGTATATCCTGTTTACTTCTGTTATATTGCAATATTGCATGGATCTCTATGAACAGTTCTAATTACTGTGTTTATTTGTTTCATCAAACTTCTGACTTTTGGGGTTTTATTGACCTTCTGCAGTCTATTTCTTTCATTGATCTTAATATGTTTGTCTATGTCTATTAAATCAAGCAACCCTTCTCTTAGCTCATTTTATTCTAAACTGAGGGCACATTTTTTGTTTTCCATTTCCTCCAGGCATTCTACAGAAAGTTCTATACCATCTTCCTGTGGCACATTCTCTTCAATTTCATCCTGTGTCATCTGTTGCTCTGTCATATGGGAACTCACTGGCCTATCACTCCTCAACATTGACTGCATCAGAGTTTCCACAGTTTCCTGTTCCTACCCTTGCTGTCCAGTTTCAAGTGAACATTTACATTGGTTTCTTGAAGACTCCAAAATATCTTCATATGGCACCTGACCAACTGCTTTCCATTCCACTGGTTTCCCGTTAATTATAATATCCACTGCTCTATCCTGTTGTGCTGTCTGAATTAGATTTTCTACACTGAATCCTTCACTGTGCAAGTACTCCATAACCTCATTTTCTATTTCTTTAACTTCTCCATTACTGATCTCCTTTTTTACTTTTCCTTTTTTTCTTATTTTTTTTGTATTGTAAAGTTTTCCATGTATGGATTCCTTTGCCTGTATTTCTTTTCAAATATCTTTGGTGCTGCTCTTTTTATATTGATTAGTTTTGCTTTTGCCTTTGCATAAATATTGCACAATATTAAATCTCTTTTTCTTTCCCATGTCCATATATCTATTCCGAAGTCTCCTGACCTTCCTGCTTCTCCTTACTTTGGGGAGTCACTCCATCATGCTGGGATGCAACCTGTGTTAGACCTTCTACACCAAATCCTTCACTTCGCAGGCACTCCATAACTTCAACTTCTATTTTTTAACATCTACTTTACTAATCTTCTTTTCTACGATCCCTCTTTGTTATATTATTTTTTATTGTGAAATTTTCCATATCTGGATGCCTTCGCCTGTATTTCTCTTTGAATATCTTTGATGCTGCCTTCTTTATATTGATTAATTTGGTTTTCTCCTATGCATAAGTATTGCACCATATCAAATCTATCTTTCTTTCCCATGTCCATATTTCCTTTTTATACTTTTCAAAAATCTCTAGGTTTTGTTCCTTATATTTTTGCACTTCCTCAGATGCTTCTTTTTCCAAACAGATCAAAGTTTCTTGATGTATATACTGTATTGTTTTTCACAAATCTGTTGTATTAATGAATACATATTTTTATTTGCAGCTTCTGACAATTTTTCTTGTGGAAGTGTTTTTCTTTCCTCTAATTTCTCTCTTAATCATTTTGTATATCTTGTGTTCATAAATTCTGGGCTTTTTGCATAATAGTTACAATACATAATTTCTTTCTTATCCTCAATAGTCCACTTTATCGTCTTTATGGCTCTTCTTTAGTCTATCAGTTTTTGTGATTGTTGTGGACTACTACTTTTTTCTACAACAGGGGGGGCATCGTCCCCCTGGGCCTGGCCTGGCCCCATTGTAGGAATCTTTCTGTAGTTTGAGGATTCTGCACTGTCATCTTTTTAAGTCCTGGGACTAGTGTGTCTACTAGGATTGAGCACTTTTTTATCCTGGGTCTTTATTTAATTTTTAACCTACTTCTATCCATGATATATGCTACACAAATGCAGTCTATATATATCAGTGTCATCTTGGTGAGATGTTTTAAAAAAACAGGGTCCACCTCATGAAGGCACTAACCAAGACTGCATGATGAATTCAATTACAGCAATAACACTGTCCTTTACTTGCTGACTTATCATCTCTCCATTTGGACCTCAAAGATAAGATGTCTTGTTGTATGGATTGGGAGATGGTCACTCAGAATGTCTGACAGTGTACTTGTGGTGGTAGACTTGCTAGGGTCTGATACCAGGATCCAGCCTAATAAAGAATTTGATATCTTGCTATAATGAGTTGGGCAATTAATTAGCTGTGTGAAACTGTAAAGTTCATGCTAGATGGAGAAGGGTTAGAGCTTATGTCCAAGCAATTGATATTGACATCACCTAGGAGTATATTTTTGTGGAATTGCTATGGACATCAAGTGTAGGATATCTTCCCATGCAGCTGTACTGTCACCAAGAGGAATTTAGAGAACAGTAAGACATATTTATTTATATTTGCTTATTTTTCAAAAAAATAAGAAGCTCTGCTGAATTGAATTTTGGTATTGGTTTTCTGTAGGGGAAATGTGGTTCTTGGGAAATAATTAAGGATTACCACCTCCTTTCCTCTTTGCATGGCATTTATGTATGATATTATAGCTGGGGGTATAATTTTGTAGTTGTTTATGCTGGGTTTAAACCAAGTTTCAGGTACTGGGAGAATATCAAGCTTGTGTTGGGTAATCTAGCCATGTAGTTTGGTAGTTTTATTGCTTAATCTTCCAATATTTATGGTAGCAAACATTAGATTACTGCGTTGTGGATTGATGATTACGGGGTTAGAGTAGTGTGAGTAAGCGAATTGTCTTGATTTTGGTTATGATAGGTGGAGTCAGGATTAAGGGAAATGTCTCCTCCTAGGAGAATTTTAGTATACTGGGGTATTATTGATTCTTGATTTTTGGAGAGCATTTTTCCACTTACTTTTATTTTGGATTGAGTTGAAATTATATTAATCAGTCTATATTTGGGGTAAAGGTGAGGGACATCATTAAAAAGGCTTGATGCAATAGAGAGTTTAGGGAGAAAGTATGGATAGGTGGTTGTGACAGAGATGTTGAGAGCTATCATTGAGTCATGATAGGAAAAGAGATGGTGAGAAGAATAGAGGATAAGCTGAGGAGTAGCGTGATTAAGTAAAGGGATCTATATTTTACTGATGGCAAGTAGTGGGGAAGCTGGAATCAAGAAGGAAGCAAAAAGTTGCAGGGCTGTAGGATATTTATTAGTGGTGGTGAAGTCTGAAAGCTCATGGAAGGCAGGTAGGAAGGAAGGAAGTATTTTGTATAAATTAAGAGAGTTAGGTTGTCTTGGTAACTTCTTATATTTCTAAAATGTGAGAAATAGAGGGTTTTGAAAGGATAGAGTATGAGGATTTAGTTAAGTTTGGAAGTAGTGAGGGTTTATTTGGGGAACATTGAAGCTGAAATGTAGAATAATATATTGGTACTGTTGTTGAGAGGTCTGAGTATGAATGGATATAGTGCAAAGCAGTATGGGAAGGAGAAAGGCTGTTGGGAGGAATGCAAAATGTTGGATGGAAGTTGGGAAATAGGCAAATGCAAACAAAAGTGTGTGTATTTTGGTAGTAAGGTTGTTTGGCGAGGGTTAGAGAATAAGAAGCAGCAGAGGGTTAGGAAAATAGAAGGAGCAGAAGGACATTATTTATTAGCATTCCTGATGATTACCACTCCACAGAAAGCTTGAAAATTGCTTCTTAGCAGCCAGCTTGAGAAAAATGCTGCTACTCTGTTTTTATTGAGAGAAAGAACAGAAGATTCTTGACTCCTGCTGGTCTCAGCTAGGCAGTGTAGAATGGTCTAGTTACAGTTTTGTTGAGAACCCCTTCAAGCCTTTAGTGTAGCTTGTCTGTATGCTGCACCTAGCTGTAATAGTCTCTGTCCAGGGTATCTACCAGGAGAGGACTTAGCAAGTGTGCTGAACACCACAACATGTAGGTTAATACTACTTCTCATGAAGCAGCTTGAAATTAAGGCTCCTGTACTGCTTCTGGTGAGAGGAGGAGCAAAGGATCATTGACTCTTATCAGAATGCAGCTGTGATGATACCAGAACTACTTCCACTACCAGATAGATAGCACCTCCAGTAGCCAATTACAAACCTCAATGGCACTACTCCCCATTCAGACCACATTATTAAGCAATTAGAATGATGGATTTGCACTTCATAGTCATCTCCATAACCAGCTTTGTTGAAATAGGCATTATGAGACAATGTAGTAAATGCCTCATGTTTACTGACAACCACCTAGTACTTAAACAGACTGGCAGAGTGTGTGAGATGTGTAGTTATTCAATGCTACTGGAGGAAAAACTCTCACATGAAAACACTGCAAATAATAAGAAGGTTGTGAGTACTGTTCAACACTGCAGTAAATCTATCACTCACAGATTAGACCAAACACATAGACCTTCATATTTTTGAGATTCTTAAAAGTAACCTTTCTAAACAACAAACATCTCCTAAATGCAACATAAGAACCAAGTAACCCCAGTAACCTCACAAACATGCATCAATGACAGCACCCACCTGGAAGCATAAATCAAAGACTCACAATACTTCAGTTCAAAAGTTCATAAAGCAAACCTTCACTAAATCCAATATCCCAGTCATAGGTGAATCCATCATGTGAAGCAATGATGCTCCACAAACCGAGCTGTGGAAAGAATGAGTTCATGGTCAGTTGCTTATCAGGTGCTAGGATGGGAGCACATGTACACATATTGCACAATCATAGTACATGTGGGTGCAAATGACGTGATATGTATTTCTAGTGACTATATGAAGAGAGAGACATAATGGAGCTCTCGGAATATATGTCCATGACATGTATAAACCTAGCCATTAGCAGCATTTTACCATCATCAAGAATAATATTGCAATACGAGGAAAATATTTTTGACTTCAGCAATTGGTTTAGCTTCTAGTGTCATTCAAAGGGGGTCCAATACATATCAGCCAAGTATGAGATGGTAGATAGTTGTAACTACTTTGGTAGCTTATACTTATCTCCCAAAGCTTTTATGAATTGGCTAAAACTTTGCCCAACACCATAGTGCTTTTCTTAGGCAACATCAGTCTTCTAAACCTTCCAGCATAACAAAACAGAATCTGGATAATATAAAGGTATTGCTACTCAACTCCAAGATCCATAACAAAATACTCCTTGAAAGCATGGAGACCTAGTTCAAGACCACTGATAGCACCACATCAGTGCAGGGTTTCAATGCCTACCACATGTTCAGGACCACAGCACAATCTGAAGACAATAAAGGTGTCACTGTCTCCATAGTTAAAAAAAACTTCCCACCTGACTAGTTAGTCAAGATAACAAATATGAAACTCCTCTATATGCAACTTACCATTAATGAGACCTTGTTTCCATTATCAAGACCTCCTCTATGTCCCCCTAAATTCATAATTCCTATATAACTAGTATGGAGTTCCTATGGCTTTCCATTAACTCTAATTTGTATACCCTGAGATTTCTGGATTTCATTAGTACAAACTCTATTGACCAGTTAGTCCACACCCCAACCAGAGATGGTAGAATCTTGGACTTGGTCTTCAACAATAATGCTCCCTATCAATTGTAATTTAATTCCTGGTCAAATCAGGGCATAATTCTGTCACATTTACCTTAAGACCAAAGAAAGAAACACCCCCCCAATACCTTGGTATTCAGAAATTCTGTAAAGACTAATCTACTGAAGCTGAGTGATGACCTGGTTAAGTCCAACATCCCTTTCCAACTAGATGACACCACTGCTTATATGGAATCCTTTACTGCCAGAGTCTATGCACTTGTGAATACCTCCATATATGCATCTGTCCCACTATGAAGTCAATATAATGCCATCTTCAAAAATAAACCCCATGGTGTAACCCAAATGTAAACAGGCTCTATAACAAAAGAAAAAATAACTGCATATAAAATTAAATGTAATTCTGAAGATGCAAAATAAACTCTTGTTAAAGTTAGTAAGGATCTCTAGACCTAGATCAAATCAACCAAATCTAGATTTGAAGGAATAAAAAACTATCATCTAGACAAAGGATAACCACAAAGCCTTATTTAACTATGTTAGAAACCTTAGAAAGAATGGTCAGCTAATAGTAAATGATACCACAGACTTGGACACAGAGGACATAGTCAATCTACTAGCAGATAAATTTAGCACTGACTTTACCTTGCTCTCCTCTCCTATATTTTCTGTATTCCCAGATCTCATATCTGCATTTACACCTCCCTGAAATCTCCAGTGAACAAGTCCTCAAGGCATTATTGACATCCAAGATATAGGGCTGGGTAACATAACATGCTGCTTACTGGTCAGCATGAAACAGGACCTGTCAGATTCCCCACCCCCACAAGGCTACTCGGTATTGTCTTTGTGCTGCATGAATGGAAGACAGCCACTATTATCCCCTTGCACAGATATGGGGAGTCAACAGATCAAGGAGCTTATAGATCTATAAGTCTAAAAAGCCTTATCTGTAAGGCTAGGGAAGCAGCATTATTGAACTGATCAATAAGTACATTGGTAACTTACAAACTCATGACCCAAACCAATTCAGATTTATTATGGGTAGATCCTTTCGCCCCCATGTATGCGAACCTATTTATGGGTAGATATGAAAATGAATATTTATATAGGCACCAGTTGTTTATTCAACATGTTGTTTTGTACCACAGGTTTATAAATGATTTAGTTTTTTTGTGTAAAGGAGGTAAGGACATGGTTCCTTCCTTTATTAAGGATTTGGATAATAACAGGATTGGTATTACGTTTGATGGACTCCAGTTTGGTGAGTCAATAGTCTTTCTGGATGTAGTTTTGACAGGAGTAGTTGTTTAAAGACTAACAACTAGGATGCAAAGGAAATTTAATGATAGTGCTAATTTTTTATACAAAACTAGTTGTCACCCACCCCATTTATTGAACTCTCATAGGTTCATAGGTTCATAGGTTTATACTAGGCTATCTGCCCTAAGGCATTTATAAGCCTAGCCCAAATTATTGTGGCTTACGCCACCCCTTATATGAAAAAATACTGTGCCCATTAGTTTGTTGTGCCTCTGTCCAGCAGTGACACAAAGATGATTCCTGGGGTAAACCTACGATCTCCCATCCACAGGTCTAGATTTCTCTTGAACAGAGTCAGCGAGGTGCTCTGCCTCACATGGACCGGGATTTTATTCCACAGCATAGGGAGTCTCTGAGTGATAAATCTATCCCTCCAGCACGTCCTATTTATATCCGTGCTAAGGTTTAAGTCGCTTGCTCTAGTGGTTTTGGTGGATTTGGATTTCTTGAGGTGGAGCATGTCCATTAATTCCGGGTTGGACATGGCCTTGTATGTCAGGCACATGTCACCTCTGAGCAGACGGTATGCGACTGAATAGAGCTGGAGTTTCTTCAATCTGGCAGCATATGACAGATTTTGGAGTCCCTTTATCCTTTTGGTGAGGAACTTTTGGGGTCTCTCAAATTGCTGCAGATGTCGGGTGAGATACATCCCGAATGGGGCATTGTACTCGATCATTGGTCTGATAAGTGAAGAGTACAGGGAACAATGACCTCACTAGATCTGGATGTGAATCCCTTCATGATCAGGTGGGCAATGTAGAAGGTCTTTCTAACCACTTTAGCAATGTGAGTGTCAAAAGAAAGGCTACTGTCAACCTGGGTCCCCAGGTCCCTGATAACCTCTTCTGTGCTTAGTGGATTGCCACCTATATGGTAGCTTGGGGTTACCTTGTTTTTCCCGAAGGGTATGACTATACATTTTTGGCGTTTAACTTCAGGCCATGGCTCTGGCACCAGCTATCTGTTTCCGTGAGTCCCTTCTGAAGGATATCCGTGTCCGATGCACTTTCCACTATGGCACCCAGTTTGCAGTCGGCTGCAAACTTTGTCAGCCAAAGTCCTCCCATGTTGGCCTGTACTTCTGAGAAGTAGATGCCAAACAATAGGGGCCAAGGACCGAGCCCTGTGGGACACCACTTGTGACCGGCTTGGAGTCTGACACAGCGCCAGCAACTCTAACCCTGTGGGTTCTGTCCTTAAGCCAGTTTGCAACCCATCTTGTGACATATGGGTTTACATTTAAGCTGGTAAGTTTTTCTACAATACCCGAGTGGGGTATTGTGTCGAAAGCCTTTGCAAGGTCAAGGTAGGCTGTATGGACTGCCTTTCCCTCATCAATGGCCTTGGTGACTGTTTCAAGAAGTCAACAAAGTTCAAAAGGCATGATCTTCCCTTGACAAAGCCAAACTGGGTCGGGTCCAATGTCTGCAAGTCCCCTATATCTTTGTTTATGAGCTCCATTATGATCCTCTCCATAGCTTTGCAGACTAGACTTGTTAAGCTTATGGGGCGGTAATTACCAGGGTCCGTAGAGGCACCGCCTTTGTGGAGTGGGACCACAGTTGCCGTACGCCACCCCTTGGGCACGTATCCTGTGGTAAGGCTGAGATTAAACAGCTGCCTTATGTGCGGGTTTAATTCCTCATTTAGCTCGTGTAGCACACAGCCGGGACACCATCCGTCCCATTGATGCTGTGTTTTTAGCTTTAGAGAGCGCAGCTTTCACCTCCGCATTTCAGATCTCCGGGAGGCTACACTCGGCTGGGATAGTTATCTCTCCTTTAGGGGAGAGGGGTGAAGTTTGCACTGAACCTGTCTGCCAGTATGTTGGCAATGTCTGTGGATTCAGTGATTTTTGTATCATTTTGGACTAATTCTGAGCATATCTGGGAGTTTCCACCCAGGTTCCTAACATAGCTGAAAAGGCCTTATGATTGTCCTTTGAATCCATGGCAATTTTTCTCTCAAAATTGGCCTTAGTTGATTTTATGAGTGCTCGTATTTTTTACTAATAATGATCAGGGTGACTTCCTTTTATGGATTTTGTTCTATCATGTAATAGCTTTCTCCTCTTATTGTAAAGTTTGTTAATGGCTGGGGTCCACCAGACTGGACGTTTGCCCTTTGTGGAAAGAGTCTTGGTTTTATTTGGGATTGCCTGATCCATGCAGTCCTGGAGGTGTTCATAGAAGGCATTTGTAAGGGCTTCCGCAGCTTGGGTTGTGGTTTCCTCTGGCTCAGGGGCCTTGAAGGATACCACACCAGTCTTGAGTAGTGTGAAGTTTGCTTTAGAGAAGTTCTTCACTATGGTCTTTTTGCTTGGGGTGGGGGATGTGGATTTCCAGTGAGATTAGTTTATGATCAGATCTCACCAATGAGGGATATACTTCCGTGTGGAGCATTTTGTCCCCATGTTTGTGACAATGAGATCTAGTATATTTTCTCCTCTCGTGGGAACAGTGACTAGCTGTTCCATGGCATTTGAATTTATGAACTCCAGGAACCGTTGGGCTAGAAAGTTAGGGCTTGAGTAATGTTCCCAGTCTATACTCAGGTAGTTGAAGTCACCCAATATGTTGGTGTTTGGAGATATATTTATACCCTCCAGTGTCTTCAGGAAGGCTGTGTGGGGTTCCTGAGTTTGAGAGGGTGGCCTGTAGCATGCTACAATTTGTAGAGCAGTTTTGCCTATGGTTAGTTGCACCTGGATGGTTTCCGAGCTTGCGTTGCCACCAACCTGGAGGTGTGAGTATCCTTTATGAATATGGATACACCCCATCCTTTTGTGGTGTGGTCCGGGTTTTGGGGCCGGAACGCATGATATGAGGTAAAACCTAATAGTGCCGGGTGCTCTCAGGAGCCTTGGACCAGGTTTCAGTTACAGCACAGACATCGATGTTCTCCATACTGAGAAGGGCCTCGAAAGTGCATTTTGAGATTTAGACTTCTGGCATTGAGCAGCATTACCCTCAGTTTCTTCCCATTTTTGTTTTCTAGGGTGGTAGGTTTAGAATTTGAGCCTTGCCTAAAAAGGCACTATGGGGTGGCAAGAGCCTTAGCCAATATCCGAATCCCAGGGTGACAGGTGCAAGCCGCCCCTTGCGCAGCGTGGCTTGTCAAGCATGTCATCCCAGGCAGACAGACACTGGATCCCCTTTGAATGACACCAGACATTAAGCCAATTGTTAAAGCTGATCATCTTGTCTCTATATTGTGGCATCATTCTTGGTGAAGGAAGGATACTGCTCAGGGTTAGGGTCATGCCTGCCTGGGCTACATAATCAGAGAGCTCCTCTATGTCTCTTTTCATGTAGTCCAGGGAGGTACGTCTCAGGTCGTTCACACCAGCATGGACAATGACTGTGTCATATTTGTACTTGCCATGGAGTGACCCGAGTGCTTGTGTTATGTGGCGGATTCTAGCCCGATAGGCAGCTTACTGTGACCCTCTCCTTGTTCAGCCTGGTGAGTGGGACGACAGTGTGTCTGACTATGGAGTCACCTATGACAAGTATGTTTGGTGTTGTATTTGGCCTTAAGGGCTGTGACTGATTTGCACACTGCTTTTGTGGTTTATGTGTTGCTTGTGGGGTGTCTTGAGGTAGCAGTTGTTTGGGTGTCTGCTTTGGAGGCCTCTGCTGTTTAGGTAAATTTTACTCAGAGCCTCCGAGTATGTCTTTGTGTGTTTATGTGTTTGATTCAGTGGAGTGGTAGCATTATGTGAGGCTGGTTTTGTGGTGTGTGTAGTTGCCTTCTCCTCCTGTCTGGTCTTGCCAGTCCTGAGTTGAGAGAGCTCAGCCTCCAGTTTGGCTAAATAGCTGCATCTCTCGCAAGTATATGTGTTATGTGGGAGGAGGAGAGGGTTGTCTGTGTACATGAGGCAGTTATAACATTGCCTCAAGATTCCCAGATTCACCAGCTGGACCGGAGAGGAGATTGACAACTGACCTTTGGACATGCTAGAATAATATTGGGAAATCCTTAATTGAAAACAAGGGCCAGTGGGGAGTGAGGGTCTCCCTTGTTGTTGTGTCTTTCGGCTTTTCCCAGTTAGGGGTCGCCGAATTATTGAGAGTATATAGGTTATGTTGTAATAATGTAGAGTTGTATGAATAAATGTCTATTACAATTAATATGTTTTAAGGTGAGGCTACTGTTTAACTTATATTAAGGAAGCTTTAGACAAGTTGAACTGTACATTGTCTAATAAAAATAACATTGTAAATAACACAGGATGAATTACTAATAACAGTTCAACTATTAGTAGTGGGGCAAAAGGAAAGTCTTTTCTTAGACAGATTTTCATAGTTACCTTGTATAATGTTTTTTCTAATAAGCAGGTGAATATTATTAAACAATTTTGGCCTTTTTTGCTCGATTTTAAGGAATTTAAAATGTATTATGCACGTATCTTATTTTTTCATTTTCTAAAGGAAGAAGCATTAAGGATATTATAGTCCATAACAAATGTACTAGACCTGTGGACAATTTATGTAGAGAATTAGTGCCTAAGGGTATGTTTTGCCTCTTCCAAATGTTCAGTGCGCAATTATGTAGTTGATTTTTTAAATATATTAATGGATTTAAATTCCATCCTAAAAGCCATTATAGTTGTTCTACAAATAATGTAATATATGCTCTTAAATGCTCCTGCAGTCTTTTTTATATAGGCGAGACGAAAATAGCCTTCAGAATTAGACTGCAGGAACATGTTAAGGATATGACATCTTAAAACATTATCAGTCCTGCAGCTATGCATTTTGAGTTAGTTCATAATAGTAATGTATCTTTGTTTAAGGCCAGTATTTTGGAACAAATTAATTGTGATGTGGATGATTCAAATGGAAAAATTAAATTGTATAAAGAAAGTGTTTATATTTTAAAGGTTTGCACTTTAAATCTAGGTGGGCTTAACACTGAATGCACATGAAAAGTTTTAATTTAAATTTAATTTGTCTAATGTGATAAATGTGTTTAATTGTTTAATTGAATGAAGGTTTTAACTAATATATAAGGATTATGGGTATGTGTTTCATTTTGTACTCCTGGAAGGAACTAGTTGCCGAGGAGCTAGAGTGTTTTATTAAACTCTTGTTTTGTGGATTATACTGGCTCCAGTCTCTTCATGTAGTATTTGTTATGCATAGATCCTGCCTGCTTAATTTGGTTGGATTCTTCAAAATAGTAGCTGGAGCAGTAGATGAGGGAGGATCTGTACACACTGTATATCTAGACTTCATACCCTTCAACACCATTTTACAGTCTGGTTTGGTAGATAAACTATCCCAACTAAATGTTAACCCTTATGTTACTTGTTGGATAGTCAGCTGGCTCACAAATAGAACCCAGGAAATTAACTTGGACTGCCCTATCTCCTCTAAACGACCTATCACTAGCAATATAAACCACAGTTCAGACCTTGGGCTACTCTCTTTGGTATTTAGTTCTCAGAGGTCAAAACAATGGCTAAGGATTTATGACTGACCAAGTTTGCAGATAGCTGTAAACTTGGTGCTATCATAAACTCCAACAGAGGACATCATGATCCTCCAGGATGGTCTTTCCTAAATCAATAGCTAGCGTCAAAACCACGTACTAAAACTGAATGCCAATAAATGTATAATGGTATCCTTTGGCAAGCAAGAAGTCCTTTGTAACTATCACACTGACAGCTCACCCCTGAACACTGATCCAGTAGTTATGTATCTGGCATCCTGTTTAGATGATGAACTGTCCATCAATTACCACATATCCACTATTGTAAGAAAGTGCTTTTCCCTCGCACAGCTTAATATTAAGGATATTTGGCAGGTGCTTGTCCAAACATTTGACACAACTCAAATTCTCACAGTTGTTTCTTTCTAAGATAATCAAGGGATTAAATCATAAAAAAAAAATATATATATATATATATCTATATATAGATATATAGACTGTCTCAAAGCCTTGGCCCTCTTCTCAGTGTCATCCAAGCTAATGAGGCTTGATCTCTGCCTCACTTAGAATTTTTCAGCAGACCCTGTCCTGTCACAGCTACTGCACATTCCCAAGTCCAAAGGGGGCATAAACAGCTCCCTACTGAAATGCTGGCACTTGAAATGCTGAGTGCTAATAAGCAGAAAAATAAAAGACCAAAAACACTGGAGAAGAGTGAATGTCAAAAATCACATTTCTCCTTTAAATTTCTTTTTGCAGGGGAACAAGCAACTCCTGCACCCCTCCCCCTAACTTTTATATACCAACTCTAAGATTGTCATACCTTGGAAAAAAGGGAATATTCCAAGAAATGGCATCTTGGACTTAATATATGTAAGACCGCTCTTTTGGCCATTCAGTCTCTGTATTTCTGGGCTCGTTTTAGCAGGTCTCATTTCAAATGTTTACTGGCATAAACACTTGCTCAAGAGATTTAAATCTTTTTTGCAACATAAATCAAACATGTTGGAGAGATAGATATGTATCACAGAGAATACAACTTATTTGGAATTGCCTTCCTTTTCACATAAAGCAGTGTGCTTCTCTTAAAGCACTCAGATGAAATCTGGATGAATGAATAGGCAACCACAAATTCATCCCTGGTTTAACTTCAATGTCTCTCATGAATAAGGGCAACATGTTAAGGTTCTGCTAATCCCTACGTTATTCATACTTAAAATATAGGGGCTAAAAACTTCATTGGAATGTATGGCTAGACTTCTAAAGAAGTTCATGAATCAATAGTCTAGTACATACATATGAGCCTACAAAGCATGTGTGCCATATGTAGGAGTCATGGGTACTGCCTGGGTGGCCTACAGTGATATTATAGATTATACCCTGTACATTAAAGACCACCTGACAATAGATGGTGTAGCAACCATTACAGATAAAGACTTCTTCCCAATTCACCAAGTGGAGCCCTTATTTCAGTGTGGGTACAGTCTATTGCCCCAGTACCTCAGAAAGGTGGGTTATACCTTTGAGGTCTCACATGGTATTGGCATTCTCCTCCTATGTAGTATGAAAAAAACACATGCACTCCCCTTCATACTGTAGCATGGCATAATAGAAATGCAGGAGTATATTTTGCATGGGATACCCCTACTTGGCCCCTTTGGTCTTTGCAAAGTCCCTGTAACTAGTATTCTCAAAGCCACACATAAGTTGGTATTCACTGGGATAGGAGCTCCATAACTCCCATAGGCTTACAAATGAGAGCAACACATCTTGACCAACTCCTGCTCAGTTACACAATCCACAAAATAGGTGTCTATAGTTTCACTGTGGGAATGAAATTCTAACTGATGTTGAATGTTATGGTGCCTACAGGGGTTATGACATGCAACACTATGCCCACCAACAGTGAGTACAGCCTGTTGCTTATACACATTTGTTAAAGTCATGGCTATCCCTAACTTGGTTCCACTAATCTCCAGTAATTCCAAGATTTTATAGTGGTAAAGTCACTGGGGTTAATGACTCCAGTCGCAGATTTGTATCTTTCTAATTCACTGCATCCATCCAGCCACTCATTTTAATAATTGCACTCATTATCCTGTCATTATACCACCATTAGCAGACAATTCAATTAACTGTTTTGATTGGCGATCCCCACTTGCACTTAGTGTGTCTGTGAATCACACACAACCAGCATGCGGCTGCCTGCTGAGCACAATTGATGATAGCAATGCAATAGAAATGTATTAATTTCAGTCTCTGCCTGCTTTTAATAACTTATCCTGTATTTCAAAAATAATCAACTTTAAAATCTTTTCAAGAGACATTTGCTGGGACCTTTAAAAAATAAAAGAAATACACTGGGAGTAAACATTGATTCTCTTTTGCATTTGTTGTATGTAGATTAATCAGATATGAAACATAAATTATTTTCCTGAATTAAGTTAAAGGGGCAGGTAACAGCATGCTTTAAATTTAAGAAGGATCTGTTACACTATAACTTGAATAAAACTTTTAAATAAAAGCCAGACGGACTACTCAGCCATGTTCCTTTCAAATTCACGCATTTCTTTAATTTTCACAGTCATTCCCTGTATGTTAGGCTGTCTAGGAATTCCTGCCGAGTTTGCCCACTGCTTCAGTGAGTTAAAATCTACATTTTCAATAAATGACACACTAACTATCAAAGATGGTAAAACCACCTGATGTGTCATGGATTTTACTTTTAGACTTTTACATTCCACATCATGTCAGACTTGTTGCAAATGATTATATAACTGTCAAGTAATTGGCTTGGTATCCACATGATGGTCTCATGGGATGTCTTCTTGGCAAGAAAGGACAAGTCAATGCTGTCATGCATTTATTGATGTGTATTGTATCTCACACCCTGACTCATTCACTTCTGGTTTGCTACTTTAAATAAAAATGTCAGTATTATGAGACTGACATCTTCATTATCCAGTATTTGCAAAATATATGAAAACAGTTAAATATCAAACTGTTGAGAAAAGGCAGACTTGTAGTTATTAATTCAGGTACCTTGCATTGTACCCCAATCAGATACCATCCTATCTTTTCATGATGAGATCCAGAAAAGCAAAAATAACAGTGTTTTTCTTTCTAAACTCTAGCAAACTACTTGCAAGTTTATCCTCATGAATTTCAGCTTCTAGATTGGTATAACTGGCTACTTGTAAATGATTGAGCCACAATTCTACTTAGCTGTCAAACCTACAAGGTATTAAAAATGTGACACTGTCCTCCCCAAAAACAATATTACAAATTAAGCAGCCTAACTACACACCCAGAGATAGCCAAGAAGATGCATTTTCCTTGTTAGACCTTATTTTAAAATTTCAATATGAGAAAGAGCTTTCTCTAGGCTAGTCTAGGCCCAGATGTTTGTACTCAGCAACCTGCAGATGTGAAGCATCAAAATCTACTTCAATGATTTAGAAAGAAACTAATAGAACAACCATTTAAGAACATCAAATGTTTTTACTTCAGTGACATGGCCATTTTTTACAGCTAATTCTATAGTCACATCTTTCTTGTAAAGGCATACTTTTAACAAATGACTTCTAGTTGAATGCCTAACTTAATTGCATATTCTGTAAATGATAATATTGCTTGCATTTATAATTGTAAATAAAATACAAATAGATAGTCTCTATTTTGTTACTGTAGTGCATACAACTCTGCTCGTTTTTTGTCTATGTATAATTTTCTGTTTATGTCTAGAACTAATGTGCCCAGGTCACTGCTGAAAGGGGTCTGTTGACCAATCTACTTGCCCAGTTATCAAAGTGAAATAAATAAATAAATGCATAAATACATACATTCATAAATAAAGCCACACTCAGAGCATTAAAGTGCATCAGTCCTGACTGTAAATGCAATACTGACATTCCTTTCTGCATGCAAGTAATGTGTTAAATGCCAATCAGTTTCCGCTGCTCAAGCCTCCTAAAACTTTTGGGGTGGCTGTCCCTTTCACCTCACCCTAACTACTCTACCAAGGAAAAGGTATAGAAATACAAATGGAGAGGATGATACCCATCAACATCTTTGCTTAAAGAATCAAATGCAAAGTCAAACATTATCAGTAGTAAGAGCCCCAGATCAGGGACAGTTTTAAATATTACTATATTTTACAAGGAAGGTTACTAGAATACCATTTTCCATTAACGTGCATTTTCTCAAGAATAACAGGCATGAATCTCACTTGCCACCATTGTGCAGATAGATAAAGTCCTTGCTGTACTCCAGAAGACCAATATTTAACTAGTTCCTGGGCGGAGGGAGGATGCCAAAGCTTGCAGGAGAATTAAAAGCCCCCTCAGCTCCCTGTTGCAAACATTGTTGTGACTGGCTGGGGATTGTGCATGCATGGAAGTGCTCATATACCTCCTGAAGGCAAGGACTTCAGAGGCTGCTGTGTGGTGGTTTGGGATTGGAGCACAAGTGTGCAGTTTTCAATACTAATGTTATCCAGTAAAGAAGACAAAAGCTTAAAAATGGCAGAGTTACAATGGTGGTGTTGCAAAGATGAGACTAAAGTAAAATCAGTGTTTTTAAATGGCAAATCCGATAGGATATAAATCTCAAAATAGTTAAGACAAAGGTTTAGAGGTTAGAAGATGCAAGACTATGACAAACCATCTTTATCAGGCAGGCAGCCAGGCTAAGATAGAAAAATATTGCACAGAGAATGATAAGGCCTCTTTTTGACATAATTATGTACTTGCTAAGTGTCTACCTCACCTCACCCTCCTATCCATTTGTCCATGTGGTGGATAGCTAAAGAAAGGCAAACAATAGAGTTTGAGTGGGTGAAACCTCTAACCATGGGTTTGTCTGGAGTTAGTTACCATATATTAAATCCACTAAGACTGCTGTTACTGATTTAGAGCTTGAAGAAATTATGATGTGTATGTCAAATATTGGACCTGATATTCACATAGAATAATCAGGGGAAGCCTTCTTGGTAAATAAACAGGATATGCAAACATGGTCGTGCTTTTCTTATCAGCATTTTAACTCACGTTCTATCACATTAATTTAAGGTTTGTAAATGAAGAATACCACTTTAGTGTTTATAGTGTGGCCATTTCAGTTTCTGATAGGTAGTAAAATTAATGAAGAGACAAAAGTACCCAACTGTGTTTGCTGCATTACTGCTTCTGAAACTTCTGCTTTATGTTTTTATTTATTTTTGTCAAAATGTATGAAATTAAACTATTCTTCATTATAGTAATGATTATGGTAGTAAGCTGTGACTCTCCCCAGTTTTTCTTTTTCTTTTTTTTTCTTACATTATACTATTCTTTTATTTTCCACCTTCCAGATTCTGTGAAGCCAAAATATAACAGAAGTGCCCTCTTATAATTCAGCACATGGTATGACAGTATTCATCAAATGATTTAATGCTTGAAAGAGAGAGTGTCCAATGTAAAATTACAAAGTATGCAGCATGCTTTTACACCAAAATGTAGAAAGTGTGGCTAGGTAGAAAATCATAGAAGCATGTGGCAGTATAGGACAATGTGAAAAAATGTGTGTAAAAAGGAGGTATGCACATGAATGTATAACAATATGCAAATTAAATACTACCATCTAATGATTGTATCATAACACGCGAATGAAGACTGGGGAAAGCCAATCATGATTCACTGTTGCTAAAAGCACAGTGACACAGTCACTTGCATCTCCTTATTCAGTGTCATCTATTTATGCATGTACTTTATTCCATATTACAAATAATAATAATAATAAAACTAGATTTGCAAGGTGAAGTTGCATTGAAACTGCTTCACTATATTACCACCACCATCTTGCCAGTTCAATCATTACCTTTATTTTAAGGTCAAAAATATATATTTTTTCACATAATTTTTATTGGTATTTGTAAATACAAGTGTAACAAAAAACAAATATTAAACAATGTAACATGAACATAACTATATACAGTGCCCATAACAGATATGCTTTTGTTAAAATATTCACATTTTATCTAGCAGTTTTTTAAGTTTTAACCAGGCCAGTTATTTATGTGCCACTCTTGAAGTTCTTGAGGTTATAGTTAACAATTTTTTATTATATACAATTTTGGCCAATAAGATAAATTCCACAAATGATAGTATGTTTTTATTTTTCCAATTTGAGGTAATGATTTTTCTTGCTATTGGAAGGAGGGACCAGAGAAAGTGCACTTGTGTTCCTGGAATATACGTTGGTATCGGTGCATTAAATTATAACAGTGAGTCAGTCACTTCACATTTATCTGACCACAATGCTTTTGTAAACGATTTAAATTCCAACCAGAATGGAATTACAGTTTTAGACTCTATAAACATATGTACCCAATCTGCACATACTGTTTCTTCACATTTCCAGCATTTAGATATTTAACTTCCTAATATCAATGCTATTTTATGAGGAGTAAAAAAGCTTCCGTGAATGAACTTCCACGTAGCGTTACTAATTGACAAATATTATTTTCTCATTTTCTGAAAAACTAAATTTATTAACTTTGTCTGCATAGTATCATAAGGAATCATCTAGGAATTGTAAATCAGCTCATAATGTCCTGTATATTCTAACAATGAAAACCCATCATTATTACATAATGTATTAATTTCGCAGAAGAGAGAGAAAATTTTTGGTTTAGGTGTGGAATTCACTATTTGACATACTTTGATTTCATTTACTATATACTCTCTAAATGTTTGTATGTTTAACCAATTGTTTTGGTTTATGTTGTATCTTGCTATAAGGAAACTGGCCTCATATCTAAAGTTGTTATCAAGGAATTGATGCCAAAATACTAACTCATTTCCTTTCATTTCTTCTATTTTTTTTCATGTTAAAAGAGTCCAAGCATTTGTTTGTAAAATTAAAATAAACAAAAAAAATAACAGGAAACATTAAAAACATAAAGTTTCTCATCTTATAATCTTTGTACATTATTTGTTTGAAATGTTTTACTATGCAGTTAACAACAGGAAAAAAACATTCTTTTTTATTTGTATTAAAACAAAGATTTTTTTATGACTAAATACATTTTTTCTGTTTCTGTAAAAATATGATTGTTTATTGTTTCCATACTATTAGATACTAAGATTATTTTATGTATGTTTTTCCAATTAGATGTATACCTATGATTTAGCCATTGACTTATGATATTGAGGATGGTTGATTCTGCATATAGTTCTAAGTGTGGAAAAGCTATTCCACCCTCTTCCCAATTTTTGTAATGCCATGTGAGACTAATTCTTGGCTTTTGTGGAAACCATAAAAATTTAACTAATAATGAGTTGAGGGTTAACTTTTTGGAAGGAGATGCTATTATAGTTCGAAAAATGTACAGGATTTTAAGTAATATAATCATTTTAACTAATGCTAACCTTTCTTCCTTAGTAAATAATATTTTATTCCATTTGTCCAGTTGCCCTTTGACAGTATTTATTAGACTTGTATAATTTATTTGTATAGTATCTTTCCAATTTGATTTTATATATACCCCTATTTTCCAGGGTGGAGTTTATTTTTTTATTCAGTATAATAGTTTCAGTTTTGTTATGATTAAAATTTAAGCCTGAAATATTTTCAAAATTATGTAGTGATTTTGTAATGTGTTTTATTGAAGTATCTATATTTCCTATTGTTAGTAAGGTATCATCAGCAAAAAGCTGTATTTTGGAATCATAGTTTGAGTTAATTGAAAAACTTCTTATATTAGCATTAGTTTTTACATAGTTAGCTAAGGGCTCCACTGATAGGGCAAATAATAAAGGTGATAATGGACAGCCTTGTTTGGTACCTTTTAATATTTTAAGTGGTCCTGATAGAAAGACTCCAATTTTGATATACGATATGGAAGTAGTGTATAATTTATTTAACAGTTTTATAAAACCAGGGGAAAAATTATACATTTCTAATACTTTAAATAAATGCAACCAATTTATAGAATCAAAAGCCTTATCTAAATTCAAGCTGATAATTGATAATTCCTTTTTTTTCTTATTTGCATATTCCATTAAGGTTAAAAGTCGAATGACATTCCCCTGGATTCGCAAAGCTTCCTTGCAAGAATAAACTATTCTTGCATGGAAGGGTCTGCGTCCATGTAGAGCAGCAGCGCTCCTTGAATATTAATTAAGGCATGCTGCTCAGCTCCCACATGGACATGAATCTGTGTACAAGTGCAGGGGTGTGTGCCTGAGAACAATGCTCTCACTATACACATACCCCCTGCACTCCATAATTGCCATACGGCAATGTAATGGTGGCGAGAGTGTCCGCAAAATACCTCTCAACCTCTTAGAGTAAGGAATCTGGAGAAAGGAAATAAAAGTCTGTCTCACAGACTTAAGTTGATAGAATAACAGGTCATGCATTAGCATGAATGCGGTGAAGGGAATGAAGTATAAACTGCAAATGTCTGACAGTATTTTTTAACTGCAATCTTTAATGATTTGCCACTAATCCACCAGAAAGCCACAATGCTATGAAAAATGGATCACAAATATAAGGCAAATATCTGGGCAGTCTGTGACAATCTGTACAGTTCAGAGGTATGGCGGACACTGTTAGCATCCATGGAGCATACCTCAAATGCAAAGTCTGCCATGTCACACCACTGTAAAAGCACAGACCCCCAAAGATAATGTTGCAGAAATCAATGTGCATACCCCTAAAGTACAAAAATAAAACACAAAAGTTTAATTTTTTTTCAGTCCCCAATAAAGTTTAAGAGTAGCTGAGCAGGTGTGCACATCACACAGTTCTGCTCAGCCTAGCTTACAGATCATAAGGAGCTAAGCTAAATAGGTATATACTTCAAAACATAGCAATGCAGAAACAGTGAAGTGGTTAGAATGTTTGCCTTGCAAGTAGTTGTTCCTATTTTGATCCCCAGTAAAGCCAGTTAGTATTTTACATGTGAAAGCAGTACATAATTTTTTTTTAAATAATTAGGTAGTAAATAACACATATTTGTTAACCAGAGTAGTGTAGTAGGTCCAGATGTTAGGTGTCAGTGTAATAAAGTTGTGAAACCCGCATATAAATATAAGTGCCTCATACAGTATAGTCATACAAGAATAAATGTAATGAAAACACATTGGTGCATGCCAGGGAACGTAAAGAAATTTATACTATGTCAGGAATGATGAATCAATCTCATACAGGTGGTAGTCCATACAATAAAACATAAGCGCTGCTAAGCATTGCAAAGCTATGCTGACCGGGTGTAAGCAATGTGTAACTAAGAATGCTAAGCAATGAGTAGTCCAGCTAAGTGGATTTGCCCATTGGTATGCAGTGCTGAACCTGCCCCTTTAAGCACTGCCAACCTTAGCTAAGCAGGTTTGCCCATAGCTTAGCTTAGTTCAGCATATTCAAAACCGTCCAATCACAGCAAAGGGCAGGACATGGGCTGTATTTAAACCTCACAGGCAGGAATACAGCCCATAACCAGTTGTAGCTCCCCACTATAGGCAGTATGGCTGGTGTAGGAGAAGTCATGCGCTTTTGGGTACAGCGCTGGGGCATGCAGGAGTCCAAGGTCATGGCCAGACTCCTTTTAAAAAAACATGATTTGAGACTGCTGCAGGACCAGTACCAGGACTCCCAATAAAAAGCAGAAGCCTGGGAAAGTCTCACCCATTATCTCACTAGTGCCACTGGTATCCTTTGGACTGGTGAGCAGGTCCCACACCACTATGCCAACTTGAAGCGGAGGAAGAGGGAGCTCTTGGAACAGTGGGTCCAAGAAGCATGACAAAGGGATGATGTTCCAGCAATGTGTAAGTATTCATAGCAATAACTGTTTACCAAAGTCCAGCCTGTGTATGTGATGGATAGGTATGCATAAATGTTTCTCTATTTTCAGTACAGCTTCAGCTGATTGGGTTGCAAACCAGGAAGCTCATGCCAGCAGGTTGAAAAGGCTGTGTCACGAGGCTGGTGGGTAACACTCTAGCTTGTAGTATTCATACCAAATAGATATAAAGGAGTAGAATGTCACCTGGCAGTATTAAAAATGAGTATGGTTTGTACTGAATAAAGCAGACAATATTACAGTAATAGTCTCATATTGGTTATATATAAATAAAAATATAACTGCTTGTCAAAAAAATTCAAAACCCTGGACTAGTTGTGTTTGCTCTGGTATGGTATGATTTGAAATGTGCACAGGTTATGCTTAGCAACAAAAGCTCTGAAAGCATTAAACAGTCAAGTCTCATCTGACAACGTTTGCACCTCTATAACACATGAGATTAATTGATATTAAAAATGTCATGCGCCAAGATCTGATATCTGAATAGTAATGTTGTGTTAACCACTGTTTTCCACATTGTGCTATGTGAAGAGGTATGTATAGGAATGTATGTATAAGAATGCTCTAATTACAAGGTCAGATTGTACAACAAAGAGAGAATGAGAAAGAAATCATTCAAAGAATAAAAAACAGTTCCTCAATAGCTCCCTCTGATGAAACACACACACTTGCCATTTTGTTATCAGAAACAGCCAGGTTCGAATCCCGGGAGTGGAAGTAAGCTGTATGCATAATTTCAACTAGGATTTTGTGAAAATGTGTAGAAACAGTCAGGTAGTATTAACAAACATTCCCTCCACAGGTCTTTCAGGTATGAGTAGGTATAAAGTAACTATAAGAAGGCTGTAGTTATACTGTGTCTAACACCCATGGTCCAGCCCCAAGGCTGCAAATGACAGCAAGATAAGTACATGCACCAAGTGGGCTCCCCCAAGAAATATTCAAAAGTGTTATGCTGTCACAGCTACTGGTCCCTGCTAACAACAACCAGGGTGACTGATAGAAATCAAGTAAGTGTATGTTAGTAGTGCACACACACACAAACACACACACACACACACACACACACACACACACACACACACACACACACACACACATACACACACACACACACACACAGTATGAGTGCACATATGTAACCCTGAGTATGTGAATATAGGTAGAAATAGTCATGTAGTATTAACACTCCCTCCACAGGTCTTCCAGGTAAGAGAAAGTATAAAGTAGCTATAAGAAGGCTGTAATTATACTGTGTACAAACATATCACTGCCCAACCCAAGGCCATAGTTGTAATAATACCTGTAGAGTAATGAGTTGAGCAACGATTATTAAAGCTGTGACCACTGCAAGAATCTACATTTGTTAACTGATATCTGTCTCTCTCCCCCATCTTAGCTTCACCAATAATCTAAACACTTAAATAAATAGGTATGTTTTCCACCAAACCTGCTGTTGGGACATGTGTCCTGTTGTTCTACAAATGCTGAAATTTATTTCAATTAATGTTCTGTGTTCATATACTATCATTGGTGGCCTGTTGCTATCAATGTAACCTGCATGCCGGTGTAATGCCCACTTTGGTTCCATATGTGCATGTGTTCTGTTTGCTATGCATATGTTCCAAATCTGTTACTTTGGGTTAACAGGAATACTCATGCATTCTATTATAACTAATCCTGGAATGTGTTTATCATTACTGACCAACATATGTTATAAAATTGCAACACCATAACACGTCAGGGAAGGCTGATCCCAGAGGATCTGCCTCTACCACTTCATCTGGCCCTGGCACCAGGCCCCAGCACATCTGGGACCCACCCCGGGAACTCCTCGTCTGCTGGTCCTGCACCACCTTCGGGTGGAACTGCCTCAAGGGATGGGGCTTGTCCCCCCCGGGCACGTACAAGATCCTGTCACCCGAAGCCAGGGCTGGGGTCTGGTGCATAGTGAGCTCCACAAGGAATTGGGAGATCTGCTATGCCAGATTGTGGGCCTCGTGGTGCAATTATAAGGTCAGCATGCCCCTCCTGATAATCCCCCAGCACAGCCACCTTAGGGGATGTGAAGGTGCAGTGGAAATTGCCCATGGGTGGGGACCTCAGTCCTTCTGTATCCATTTGGGGGCATGTGGGCTTCTGATTACCAAATACCCCTCCCCGTCCAAGGTGTTTACCCCGACATGTGTCGTATACTGCCCCTGTATGCTGTCTTTTCTGTCTTGTCTGTCTTCCTACCAAACTTACCTCCCAAAATATATTTACTATCTTTCCCCAACATCCCGCTCTCACCTTAAAAAAAAGGGTAATCTGTTCCCAAAAAAAAAATTGCCTCTTACATAGCTGACCATTTCACACACATGTCCACTGGACACATGTAATCTTGTCTAATTGGTTTCACAACACATTACTCTTCTCCTCACCCCTCACTCTCAGGGGTTTGAGTGTCCAAATGTACCTCCAAATTCAGTATATATACACAGCAGTTGCTTTAGAAGAAATGGAAACATGTAGACCTTCCCTGCATCCATGCTGCACATCCCTAGCTATCTTTCATATTGTTTTACCCTCTTTGTGCCCCCTTTTTCACCACTTTCCTATCACCCCTTTTTTCTCTTCTTTTAAAGAAATTAGCATGTGGTAAGCTGGAGTAAACAGTAGTATGCCTGTTTGCATGGTGCTAAGCAATGCCTACACAGATTAAGCACTTTTTAAATTTAACTGTGTGTAAGCATAGTTAACCAGAAGTTTGCATTGCTTATCACCACGCAAACCTGCGCAAACCCACTTAAAACTGCTTAAAAGTGCCTTAATCACTCTTTATCTAACAGCCCTTGTTTTGCCCACCAACAAAGTAATCAGTGCTGCCAAGTCTTGAACCCAGGAGCCTCTACACTAGAGTCAGTGAACATTCCAGCAGACCATCTGAGCTCTATGAATTATTCTTGATTTATCAAATGGATCATGCAGTCTGGTCGTTTAAAACAAATAAGAAAGCTATCCCAAGTTTCAAACCCACAGCCTAGTATACTAGGGTCAGAGACAATACCACTATGCCTTCAGAGTTGTATTAATGATGCTTGTTTTTTCAAGCATATCATTTAGTCTGCTCATTTAACATTAATAAAAAAAGCTAGCAGTCCTAGGTTTTGACCCCAGGACACTGTATACTGCAGTCAGAGACCATACCACTATGCCACCTGAGCTGCTTGAATTAAGTTTGTCATTAGTGGGATATCTACTAAAAAGGAAAAGTAAGCAATGGCTAGCAATGCATAGCTATGGTTAGCTGGTATATGACTTGCTTAAATATAGATGCTAAGTGTGTTTGTGCATTGGTAAGGGTCACTAAGCAAAGCCTACACAGTGTAAGCGCTATACATTTAACCATGTTTTAGCCCCACTTAGCATCACACAAACCCACACAAACATGCTTAAAGCCACTTTAAACTGCCTTAATGACCCTGCCTACTTCTGCCTAGCAACAAATTAAACAGCTTTTGCCAGTTTTGAACCCATGACCCTGTATACCATACTCACACTAATCCATCTGAGCAGCAAGATGCTGGAATGATTTCTCTAACATATCATGAAGAACAGTCAGTTTGCCATAGGGAATGTACAATTTGGAAGCACTAAACATTCAAATGATATATATATATATATATATATATATATATATATATATATATATATATATATATATCTTATATATATATATATATATATATATATATATTATATATATCTTATATATATATGAATACATATAGATGTATATAAAGAGAGTATATATAGAGAGTGCACAGAAAATCACACAGCTAGTAATCCTAGAGTTGCCACCTTTTCAAATGGATAGAGTCTGATTCTTTTCTGGAAATGAGAATTATTGCATTAAAACATATACCCACACTCAATGCAAAGGAAATAACACCACACTTTTTGCATAAATATAAATGTTTATTTGTGTACTATTAAATTTTTTTATGCAGTTTCTTACAGCATTTATGTGTTTGAAATACAAAATAACTGATTTATGCAACTATCAAAGAAAACGTGATACATTGTTGGTCCTACCATGTCAGGACATTTGCCATTTGTCAGTATTTATCAGCAGGACACAACTGCCCAAAGAGGGGTTTGTCCCTCGCAAAGAGAGACAAGTGGTAACCCAAAGTAATCCACAAAAAATAAGATTCTCTGCCGTCCTGGCCAAAACCTTCAAGTAGTACAACAGTCAAAAACACACTTGCCTTGAATACAAGAATCAATCAACACCTAATTACAGATTTAGTTTAACAGCCTCCAATTACACTCTGTAGTTAACCCCCTGGGGGAAAAGTATCAAATGTTACAATGTAAATAGATCCTTTATATAACAATGCTTCACTTCAAACTGTACTATCACACTGACAAACAGAGCTGTGTGCAAAACAGTAAGCTCTAACCCAACACTGTCCCCATCGTGATGTGTATGAAAATGTACAGCCATATACCTTTATGCTTTTTATTAGTATTATCCCTCACATGTTCTAACAACCTAGGTTAAAAACATGTAATACCCCTCCCCCATAAAATGTCATACAATGGCATATAACAGTGTTCTCTATACACTGAATGCTTGACTGTACAGGGTCACACATGTTGCCCAGCTGTAGCCTTAATATTTATGCCCCATTCCCCACAACATGTGTGGGAGTCCACAACATCACTGGGATGATAGCAGGAATGTCAGCACTAAATAATGATAGACCATACCTATCAACCTCTTACTGCATGACATCTAGACAAAGCCTGGTATATAAGTGAAGGACAGAAGCCAAAACACAGGGCCATATTTGAAATATTGCTGTTATACACTGTGAATGTTGCTGGTGTTACAGGATTGATTGCAACATACCCTTTCTGAGGAATATGACGTAAGAACCACAAATGGATGTTGCCATGTACTGATAGCAATCAACAGAGAGAATGCCACTGATTTGTCAAGGACAACACCTGTCTGGGGAATAGACAAAACATAGCAGCCAAAACTCTGGCCATTATGTGGATAGCTCCACAGTTGAGAGCTATACAGACAGACTGCAATCCATGCAAAACTAGCATGTACATACAAACCATGTAAAACTAGCAATATTCAAAGCATAAATCAGCAATGCTCACACTCTGTCCCAAGGTCTGGAATCTTATACAAATATGTAGTTGGCCTGTGTCCACGAGTCTTCTTGTATTCCTACCTGCTGTCTGTAACACTGCTGCCCCCACACACGGAGGATGTCTTTCATACAGGCAAGGTAAATGGACAATACCCACATGAAGTAGTCAATTATAGTAGTGGGTTGCTATGAGTTTGGTTACTGAAAGAACTACACAGCTGCCTGCATGCAATTAGCAAGTAGAGAAAAACAATTGGTACAGAGGCCATCACCTACTCATGAGCATCACCTACAAAAGCCATGCTGCAACCTATTCAAACCAGCTTGATCCCTGTAGTGCAGAGAAAGAGAGAGAGAGAGGGAGAGAGAGGGAGAAAGAACAAACAAAACAAGAAAGACATAAACCCAAACTGGAACTTGGAAGAGAGCATAAACATAAAACAGGCATGTGAAACAGGTAAGCATGTAATTGAATGTAGCACTTGGTCTGTAATAATTGGATAGATGATTTTGAAAGAATTATATGTGCCAACAAGACTTGCTGTAATAATGTCCTGCTGAACAGCTGCTATAGATATAGCATGTGGCTCTGTCTGCAGTGGACCATACCTGAGAACTGTACAGATCTTCACATAATGTCAAGATTTACCCATCATAGTATTTGGTCTGTTCCTCCTAACACAGGATGGAAGTCATGAAGTAATGACAAACACTTGAGTTTCATACTCCACATCCTTCAGAATTGTCTTGGTAATGCAAAATGTATTATGCTACAAACTTCATAGGTTTGTAACAGGCATATTGAAGATCTGTCCCTATTTATCCCCCCAGAATTTTAGGCTTTGCTTAGATGTGATGGTGTAAGAGGTGGAGAGGTAGGATCACAGCTGAGGAACCTGACTCACCCTGGGAAAGGACAGCTCACATATGGCAACCACTAGTGTGTCTGTCAAACAGTTATGACTGTGCCACTGCTAGGCTAATTAATGGGATGTTGTCCATATCCATATGTTACCTGTGAATATGAGTATTATACATGTTTCTATTGTAAATCTAAGATACCTATATAGGCCATGTGCATAGTAAAGTACTGTTGCAGATGTGTGTGTTAAACTGCATGCGGTGTATTGAATTAATAACATTCAACTGTACAGTGTTCTGCCATACAATAGTCACAGTTGTGACTAATATCTGTAGTCACATACACATATACTTGTGTTAAGTTAGCTATATTAATACGAAAAATATCAAGAAGAAGAAACTACAAGCCAAAAAAAACACTGTGCGAAAGGAAAGGATCCACAAACGATCTCCACTCAATAGTACTGTAATACTTCTTTAATAAAGTTCCACCTCCAAACGATAAAAAATTATGACAAACACAGTAGAATTGATAAAAACAATAGAACTCTGGCACAGTGTTTTTTTGGCTTGTCAAGAAAAGGGCAGGTGTCAGAGAACAGCCAACCAATTTATTTCCATTAGAAAGAAATCGGTTATATGGCTGTTCGCTATTTTCATAGTTTGACATTTTGGTGTCGAACATTACAGAGTCAACATGGTGAGCTGTCGACAATTTAATATAGAAGCTCTACAAGCACAGACACTCTCATACAAAGAGACACACTTTTACATTTGCCTGGACTGACATTAGAACTGCTACATAAATAGTTATTGGCACTCTAGTGTTACACAGTTATCAGAAGCACCACACAGCATATAGGGCTGAGGGCTAACAATAGGAATATGTACAGTAACTGAATGCGGCACATGTTGTGATATTGGGCAATTGGATGTGTACTGGGTGGGGATGGAGTAAAACAGTGATCTTTATCTGCACACACACACACACACACACACACACACACACACACACACACACACACACACACACACACACACACACACACACACACTCTTGCCAGATCAAAACCTTACCTGTCTACTTATTTGCTCTATTAAGTTATGTATTTATTACATGTGCTTTTGAACTTACAGATCTGAGGCTTGTCCAAAGGTACATCTTAGGTAAAATACATTAGCAGATACTGTGGAGTGGGACAGTGTGATATGTATTGGGTGGGAAAGGCTTCTTAATGCGACTGTCTCTCTCACTGTCTGTCTCTTTCTTCCCCATGTCTATGTGTGTATGTCTGAATAATTGTAGTATGTTGGGCTTAGATATGTGTGTGTATCACACAAACCAGATGAAAATTTACCACATAGTTGCCACCTACAGCAGGATGTGGCTTTACCTGTCCAGTGTGTGTGTGTGTGTGTGAAGACCAAACAGTTTACAGTTTGGTGTGTGTGCACAGACATCTGCAGATAACAGATATCCATAGTCCACTGTGTTGTCAGACATGGGCTTGATTTCCCTAAGTGTAGGAGCATGCCCAGTATGGCCTCCTATACTGAGTATTTGGATCCATTCTCTGTGTAGGAGCATGAGTATACTGATTGTGGGAATACATTCCAGGGAGAGTTGTAATCCAGTCCAGGGTTTTGTGAGCTACAACTACACCTAGCAACCAGTTTTTGCAGAATATCTGTAGATAGGTTGCTGATATGGACACACAATTCGCCATATATGGGGGATACCGTGTGTAACTGTGTTAGCTATTACTGTCTGTGTTGCATGTGTGACATGTTCTGTTTTAGTATAGACATTTGGACATATGTACTGTTTTACACTGTAATGTATTGTGTTATCAACTACTGACAGATATCTCATTGGTTGTTCACAGTTGTTTACCAGGGAAATACAAGAGGAATGCAGCAGAGACCAATATTGTGAGGCAAAGGCTAGACATTCTGGCAGACTCCTGCTGTTGTGGAGGGGTGTCTACAGACAATTGAGTGATGGGTCTTTGCAAATGGTACAGCACCTTGGTGGTATGCTGGCTGGGTATCCCCTTCTTGTGCATTTCTCAACTTAACTGAATGGCCATATCCTGCTGTGGGCATACCTCTCAGTTGTACAGATTTGCCCAGGTAATACAAAGGCAGGAATCATATATCTGGTCAGTTTCCCTTCACATTGTGGTTTTCAAGCAGGTTTGTGGTTATTCATTCATGGGTTTGCAGTCAGGGGGAAGTATGAGCACACATTAGAGTTTCAGACTTCACACACTCCATGACATCCATACTTCTAGGTTCCCCCTGTTATTATATCCTCTTCCCAACATTATGGGAGCAATATTTCAGGAGTATATCTATAGTTTGACCTTTATACCTGCAGTATTTATGTCTTGGTCCACAATTTTTGCACTACAACATGGGGAGGCATGCACTGGCATTTGGCAGCATGGAGTTTCATTCATTTTCTGTTTACTGTGTTAGTTGTTTGTTAGGACCCAATGACATCCCCTATGATGGCACTATGAGTGAGGCATTGGGGTTTGGCCTGTATCAGACCATGGCATTCTGTCACTCATACACTCCAGGCTACAAGCCAGTGGATTCCCCTAGGGTGACAGTGGTAAGTGGATGAGCTGTTCCTGGCAATCCTTCTTGTTCAAAGTGATCCATCAGTCTGCATGTGGGCAGGGTACTACTCATGGCTAGAGGCACACCTGCATGGGACACCTATTCAACACACTGAGTCATGTGCGTTTTGCCATAGTCAGTGGGGTTATTCTGTAATCATTCCAACAGCAAGGATCTCACCTATGAGATACCTGTGGGTGTTGAGTGTGACCTGAGTGCATGTGTGATATGTCAGCTTAGGGCACCTGCCTCACAGGTATAAGTGGGACCTTATCCGTATTCCACCTTGTGTATGGCCAATGGCAGTCTGACATTAGTGTGTAACAGTGCTTTGGTGGTGTGGCAGTGACTGGGCAGACAACCAGTATTCCATAGTGGAGGAACAGCTAATGTTATGCTAATCTCTAGATATATAATTCCAAAGTTGTGTGCAGATGAGAGTTATTGTATGCACTGCATAGGGAACTTCCACCTGTGTAATGTTTCCATGTAGGTTCCCCTGTTCATGGCCTGTTTGGCTTTCCATTGTTGACTGCTATTGACATCTGGACAGTGTACAACCATTAGTATGGGTGTCATTGAGAAGCACATTTGTTGGCACTGCAGTTATTGGGGCATGGCCCTGTCAAGCACAGTACTGTACCTATGCCACTGAGACATAACATGCAGACCTGCATGCTGACCACTTCCACACAACATTAAACACACAGAAACTTAGCACACTGACCCCTACATATTGTAGACATGCAACAATTTATCATGTTGATTGGGACATCTCTGGCACTCTGTGGTCCACTGATATTACTCCACAAACTTACATGTTACTGCATTTGTACATATGTTATAGGGGAGCACACCTGATGACTTTACACATTTGCAGTGACTGTAGTAGTATTTCACTTACTCTGTTTACCTCCATTTAGTATTGTATTGTGACCTATCTTGCACAAAGGAGGCATATCAGTAGAATACACATTAGATTGTTTTTGCATACATTTCAGTGTCAGACTTCTTGCCCTTCAGAACTATGATGCAACTGCCAGACCTGTTGTACTATGTCTGTGTAGGTCTGTAGGGGGGCTGTTCACCATTGCCAGCATTTGAGGGTCTTAGCCCGACCTTTCTTTATGGTTGTCTGCACCTGTCCTGTTGGGTGAGGCTGGAAGTGGGTATGTAAACTCTCACTGATAGCCATGTGTGTGGCCTACGGACACCCAGTTATTTGGGCCATCACATGTACTGCAGTGGGAGTTGTCACCTTGTGTACTACTGCCTAGTATGTTAACAACAGTATTTGTTATGGATTTCCTGCTGTTCCGTATAGCTGTCAGCTGTCTGATGCTATCCCATTCGGACACACATTTCCTTTGCATGCTTGCATCCATACCATAGATATCAGTATCAGAACATACTACTACATTCACTAATTGATAGGAGGAGTGACTTACCTTATGCATGGGCCAGTACTGAAGATGGTGCTGGAGGGTTGACTATGTCGGATGCATACAGTACACTGCCTATACATGGTAAGGCACAGGTAGTGTCATGTTTGTCATCCCTTTTACTGTATGTGCGAGTCAGAGTGAGGTTTCATTCCCTGAGTCCCTACCTTGTCAGTGTATATTTTTGTTTGTGTACACCGGTGGTGTATAGTTTGTGGGAAAAAAAAGACTGAAAGGTGTTTGCATAATTTATAGTAGTGAGCTGGGCTGCGGCCTTTGTAATTGGCTGATTTTGATAGATTTCACCCAGCAGCTGTGCTAGTTCTCCTTGATTGCCTTCCTACTCCTGTTTCCCCTTCCAATTTCCCCCCAGTTTAAGCCCTAAGGCTTGCTGCACATACTCAGTGCTCAGATGTGAACAGTGCTGCTATTTCCTGTTGTTTTGTTTTTAATGTTTAAAACCCAGTGCATGGTGTGCACACCCGTTTAAGCAAGGAAAACAGTGCTCAACAATGTAAGACACCCCCCCTTCCTTAGCTGTGCTTAGCTAATGGCAAACATGGGCCGCAAAGTTCCAATAAGCTTACAGCATGCACAACACACCCCCTTATAAGGCCATCCACCTCTTCTACTTATACAATGGTGTTGCTGCACCTGCATGGTTGGGTGCAAGCTAACACTGAGAGGAAATCTGTGATTCAGTATCAATCCCCAATATTTGCATAAACCAGACTGCTAATTCATAGTTACCACACTCACACTGAGCCTTCCCCCTTAGCAACCACTATCCTCTGGCATTGTTGTCTTATGCATGTCATTAACCGAGATCACACAAAAGTAACCCACAAATGCAGGATACTGCTTCGGTACAATGAAGGCTGTCTTTAACATATACCAGGACTAGAAATGTCCAAGGAATCCCAAGGTCGTCAAACAAATTATATTTATTTAGAAAGCCCAAAGGCTAAAAACAGAACAAAAACAAAAAATACGATACATATAAGCTTAATTTCACTGATTTAGCGCTTTCATCTCCAACCAGGAGACTTCTTCAGAATCAGTGTATCCTCCCAATTCCATTATTTTATACAGCTTCCAAAACTTTTAAGACTGTGTAATTGGCTGGCATTTAATTACCTCTTTAATTGAAGGTATAAATTTAAAGATAGAACATCCGTATACATAAATGAAAAGGACTTGAATGAAAATACAAACGGTATACATAACATTCAACTTGTTTCTCATTTCTTATATCAATTTTTCGTTGTTTTCTCAATCAATAAATTAATTAAATATCAAGGGTAATTCCAGGTAAAAACATTGGTACATAAATAAATAAAAAATAAATATTGTAATAAAATAAAATGTTAATAATGATAAAAATATATAATAATAATATAATAATAATGTAACCATGTAATGGTTAAACCTATGAATATAGTAGTGTAAGTCATGATACCAATAAGGTAATATATTAATGTAAGACATGATCCAATAAGGAAATATAGAAATATAGAAGAATGAATACATATTATATATCAATGTAAAAACATATAATAAATTCAATAATTATAATAAATATAATAAATATATATATATATATATATATATATATATATATATATATATATGTATAAGTATTAAAATATTTAAGATACAATGTTAAAATGATGTAAAATAAATATTGATGTGTATATAATAATAATTGTTCGTTGCTTTTGTATATAATAATAACTGATAACTAATAAATAATTTGTTATATAGCATATTAAAATATAGTAAAAATATTGTTGTAGTTGTTTCTATTATTATTGTTATTATTATTGTTGATATTATTATTATTACACCCGTGTTTCTTCGGCTCAGCTGCAAGGAGTTTTAATGCAGGCGTGATGGAAATATGGTCATTGAGACCTTTGCCACAACATGCATCAAGTCTCAATTGCCAAATCATCTCACGAAATTCCAATAATGTTTCCCAATCACCCCCTCTTTCTGGGTAAGCAACTTCTTCTATAACCCAGCATTTGTAATTAGCCTCCTTGCATATTAATGCATGTCTATATAGTGCATTATTTTCACTATGTGTATTAATGTCTCTAATGTGCTCATAGATTCTGGTCCTAAGATGGCGTTCCGTTTTTCCTATGTAGTAACTCCAACAAGTTTTACAGAAAGCCAAATAAACTACTCCTTTTGCGTAGCAACTGTTATATTTCTTTCCCCTTAAAATAATTCCAAGACTGGGGACACTAACCTCCTTACATCCAACAATATAAGTGTATTGAGCACATCTCCCACATTTAAAAGTTCCAAGTTTAGCACACGTCCCTCCTACTTTATTCTTATTACTTTCAATAATATTCTTAATATTTTTACTCCTCCTATAACTATATTTTATCTTGCTCTGAAATACATTGTTTTTTGTAGGCATATTTTGGAACATTTCCCATGTTTCATTTATACATCTTTTTAACCATCTAATTCCCTTATAGTAAGTCAAAGTTAAATATGGTGTTATATCTATGTTATTAGATTCCTGCCTGCTAAAGGAATTTCTCCTCCCATCTTGGTTGGAATCTACTATCAAATTATCATCATTATTCAAGAAAGGGACATATTTACTACCCCTTCCTAACTGAACATATTCCTTAATGGGTTTAATAAATTCAGATGGGTATCCCCTTTCCAAAAACATCTTTTCAATGTTATTAATTTCATTTAAAAATTCATTAGTGTCGGAGATCATTCTGGCCATTCTGATCATTTGTCCCTTGACTATATTCTTTTTTAATTGATGGGGATGGTCACTATCAAAATGTAAATACGAATTTGAATAATGTTCCTTTCTATAAATATTAGATTTATAACATTTATTTTGATAATCTTTTTCTAGTTTGACATCCAGGTAATGTGTCGTATCTTCCCCGGTTTGATATGTGAATTGTAGGAAACTAGTGGTATTGTTGATATATTCTATAAATTTACCAATACTATCATAGGAACCATTCCATAAAACAAAAATATCATCTAGGAAATGAAAATATTTGATAACGTGTTGACTAAAATCCGAGTTAAATACATATTGTCTCTCCCAACAAAGCATAATAATGTTGGCATATATTGGGGTGCATGCTGACCCCATTGCAACCCCTTCTTTTTGGTGGTAATAATCCCCTTGGAAATATACATAGTTGTATTTAAGGACTAATTCCATATTTTCAAGGACCAATCTATATTCATCTGCTGTTAAAAAATCCATCTCTGTCAACATCCTTTCAAACCACATTAATCCCTCCATCTGTGGGATGACTGAGAAAAGGTCCCTCACATCAATAGTAATAAAAATAAAATCATCCATGAATGGACTCTGTCCAATTTTGTACAAAAAGTCCCATGAATCAATTAAAATATGTCTATGATTATTGTACAATTTCTTTAACTTGGTATTCACATATATCGCTAAAAGTTGGGTCTTGGAACCTTGTGAGGAAACTATCGACCTCAAAGGTGGATCATATAGGGACTTATGTATTTTTGGGATACCAAAGATAACAGGTATGACCGGTTTAGGTACTTTCAAAAATTCATATAGTTCCTTGTCAATCAGTCCTTGTAATAAATTATCTTCCAATGTCAGGTCTATCTTATTGTAAGAAATATTTATCTCGTTCCTAGAGACAAGTTCATATTGATTCTCCTTGTCCAAAATATCCATCATCCTTCTAGTATAATCCCACTTATCCATAATTACAACCCCCCCACCCTTATCGGGTTTCATTACCCTAATTCTTTCATTATTACTTAATTCATTAAGCAATTCCATTTCAGTTTTAGTTAGGTTATCTAACACCTGCTCCTGCTTATAATCTTTCCTAATTCTATTAACAACACATTTCTCAAAGTTCATAATTTCATAATGGAGGGGGGGGGGTTATATATACTTGATCTTTTTAAACTATTTTCTTTTAATTGTGAATGCTTATCCTTGTACAAATACTTAAAACTGAGTTTTCAGGTGAAAATTTTTATGTCCAGTAATATATTCTCTATCCTAGGTTTATTAGTAGGCACAAAGGAGAAACCTTTTATAAATAAGTTAAAATAATTTTCATTAATAACAATATCTGTATAGTTAAAAATATTAAAATTATTGGAGGTATTGATAATACTATCTTGTTTGTTTTCTCCAATAACTTGTGTTATAATTTTTTCAACATTTAGAAATGAATTGTCTATTTCCCTTATCTGTATGTCCTCCCCGTGTATCTGGTGTTCTTGTTCTCCGTAACTTGTGCATATGAGGGTTGCTGGGTCCGATTCCGTATTCTCTCGGACCTCCTCGGCTCTTCCATTTCTAAAGGGATAACATCCCCCATATCACTATCTCTATAATTCTCATAAAAATGTGATTCAGTATTATATAGGTTAAAACCATTGTTGTTCAGATTCTGCCTATCATCCCTACCTGTTCCACCATTTTGATATTTATTACTTCTATAACTGTTACGATATTGATCCACACTATATCTCTTGCCTTTTTTAATTTCACTGTAATAGGCAAGGCCTTTCTCATATGCATCCAAGTCCCTTTCCAATTTCTTTAATTTCCTATTCATATTGCTATTGATATGTAATCAGTGTCATGTAGTACCCTATAATACATATTCATCTATTGAAAATAAAAGGTCATTACTAATCTCATTGTACAATTTGTCTACCTTTTCTTAATATTTTCCATAATCTCAATATTGCGCTTTATCATAACCTTGATTATAGCCAGCCCACAGTCATTTAATATATCACATACAGTTTTAAAAAATATTTTGTCATCAGTACTATTATTTGGAAACTTGTTCAGTCTCAAACCTTTCGGTACAATTTTGTCTTTTACACATATATCAAAGTACCAATTTTCAACAACCAAAGTTTTGTATCTCAATAACAAGTTTTTGAAAGTCTTACATTTGTTCTTATGTCAGGCTATCCGTCAAAACGTTCTTCTTTGCTTTGGTATGAGCATTAAGCGACTGGTTTAGCCATACATTAAAATCCATGTCCTGATAAAAATCTGGTGTATTATAGTCTTTATTGCCCCTTCTGGTATTTCTAAAGTCTATTCCACCATTCAGTTCCATTTGCGGAATGTCTCTAACAGTCACGCCATCATGTTTGTCTTTTTTGGCGTCTGACGTCATCCTAGTCGCTCCTGCCTCACTCGGGCTACTCTGCACACATGGGATTTCATTGTCAGATCCAGGTGGGGGGATCTCCATTTGTGAATGGGTTTGAATAACCCTGATCAATTCGTTAAATAGAGAACTATTATCCATGAAGAAAAGACTCCTCACAACCAAACCAGCAACCAAGAAAGTTCAACCAGTAACCGAGATCACACAAAAGTAACCCACAAATGCAGGATACTGCTTCGGTACAATGAAGGCTGTCTTTAACATATACCAGGACTAGAAATGTCCAAGGAATCTCAAGGTCGTCAAACAAATTATATTTATTTATTAAGCCCAAAGGCTAAAAACAGAACAAAAACAAAAAAAAATAATATAAGCTTAATTTCACTGATTTAGCACTTTCATCTCCAACCAAGAGACTTCTTCAGAATCAGTGTATCCTCCCAATTCCATTATTTTATACAGCTTCCAAAACTTTTAAGACTGTGTAATTGGCTGGCATTTAATTACCTCTTTAATTGAAGGTATAAATTTAAACGTAGAACATCCGTATACATAAATGAAAAGGACTTGAATGAAAATACAAACGGTATACATAACATTCAACTTGTTTCTCATTTCTTATATCAATTTTTCCTTGTTTTCTCAATCAATAAATTAATTAAATATCAAGGGTAATTCCAGGTAAAAACATTGGTACATAAATAAATAATGCAGCAGACAAAAGAAAGGCAGAACACTGCTGTGTAAATACTTTTAAATACTTTTAATCCACCAAAAAGATTCACAGGTTAGCGCTTTCGGGATAAACCCTTCTTCAGACAAAGTAAAATCATTGCAAAACAGTTATATACACTGTAACTAATTCAACAAGTTTAAAAGAACCAATCAGATAAAAACATTTAGAAAGCTTTTAATAAAAAATTTAAAGGGACTAGGTCATTTAAACCTGGTTCCCTATGTGCTTGTAATTCTATAATCCACCTTGCTTCTAAAAACTCTGTGTTTGCTTTAACGTCACCTCCTCGTGTATTCATAGTCACATTAGCTATCACTCTAAATCTAAAACAGTGTGTAGGGAAGGACTCAACATGTTTATATAACGCATTATGTGTATCTTTATTCCTTATGGCACAAATGTGCTGTAATATCCTGACTTTAAACATTTTATTAGTCAAGCCAACATAAAATGAAGTACATGCTGAGCATTCAGCTATATACACTATATTTTCTGTTCTACAATTCGCTCTGCCTTTAAATTCAAATACCTTACCACTATTAGGATGTTGGAATTTGCTATTATTTCTGTTGATGTAAGAACAGGCTTTACAATTGCCACATATTGTGGTACCTATATTCATCAGAGGATGTTTGATATTATGAACATTCTTTTCAGTGCATAACAGATCTTTTAGATTTTTGTTTCGCCTATAGCCAATGCTTGGTCTAAGACCCACTAGCTCACTCAACCTCTTATCACTCCTCAAGATGTTCCAATTTCTTTCCATTATATTATAAATATCCCTGCTGTTGCTGCTATAGGTAAAATAGAGTCTAGGTTTTTTAGATGTATTATAGTGACCAACATCATTTGGCACTGTCTCTTCATTGCCTTTCAACCAGGGTTTGTATCTATCATTTCTCTTACCCATTCCACTACATACCGCTCTCTCAACCATGCTCTTACTATAGCCCTTGTTGACAAAATTGGTTGTTAACCCAGAGATTTCTTTTTGAAAATTAGAATCCTCTGTGCAGAGTCTGGAAGTCCTGCATACTTGCCCCTGTATGATATTGGGGAACAAGAACCGAGGATGCATGCTGCTAAAATCTAGCAGACTGTTCTTCCAGCATTCTTTTCTGTATAATCCAGAGGAAAAGCCCTTATTGGTCAAGTGCAAATCAACATCCAAGAAACTGATGTTGTGCTGGGAATGTGTCATGGTAAATCTTAGGAAAGTGGTTGTAGAGTGTAAGTAGTCTAAAAATAATTCCAATGTGGCCGTATCCCCCCTCCATAGAATAAAAATATCATCCACAAAACGGGAATATATAGCAATGTACTTCTTCCATCTTTGATCAGCTATTACAAAATTTCTTTCCCAAAATGAGAGAACCAGGTTAGCATAGGTATTGGCACAGGGGGTGCCCATGGCAATCCCCTGTGCCTGCCTATACACCTGGTCACCACTTAGAAAAACATTATTTTCCAAAACTATCAACAACAAGGTTGTCACTAAATGTATCTTGGCGGTGGATTCACCCATCTCTTGCATTAACCTCTCAATGGCTTTTACCCCATAGTCATTATTAATCACTGTGAACAAGCTCTCTATGTCCAATGTAACTAACAATAGCTCTGTGGTGGGATACTTCCCATCAACCTCTTTTAATAACTGTAAAAAGCATTTAGTATCTTTCAGTACATTTGGTAGCTTGTCCAACAGTGGCTTCAGAGTACATTCTAACCATATAGAGGCGTTTTCGGTCACCCACCCCCTCCCTGAAACAATGGGTCTGAGGGGTGGGTCCTCCAAAGATTTATGAACTTTGGGTAAGGCTTTCAACAATGGTGTGACCGGTTTACAAGTTATTAAAAATTCATACAACTCATCATTAATTTTCTGTTCCCCATGTAAACCATGCAAACACAAATTCACTTTCTCAATAATCATTTTTACAGTCAATGGATTAATCTTCACATATACTTTGTCATTCAAAAGCATCTGCTGCAACTTGTTTTTATAAAAAATACTGTCTAATACAACGACTGCCCCGCCCTTGTCCGCATTCTTAATAACCAAATCATGGTTCTGTATTAACCCTTGTAAAGCCTGTTGTTGTGCAAATGTCAAATTAAAATATAAAAAATAAATATTGTAATAAAATAAAATGTTAATAATGATAAAAATATATAATAATAATATAATAATAATGTAACCATGTAATGGTTAACCCTATGAATATAGTAGTGTAAGTCATGATACCAATAAGTTAATATATTAATGTAAGACATGATCCAATAAGGAAATATAGAAATATAGAAGAATGAATACATATTATATATCAACATAAAAACATATAATAAATTCAATAATTATAATAAATATAATAAATATATATATATATATATATATATATATATATATATATATATATATGTATAAGTATTAAAATATTTAAGATACAATGTTAAAATGATGTAAAATAAATATTGTGTACATAATAATAACTGATAACTAATAAATAATAATTTGTTATATAGCATATTAAAATATAGTAAAAATATTGTTGTAGTTGTTTCTATTATTATTGTTATTATTATTGTTGATATTATTATTATTACACTCATGTTTCTTCGTATCAGCTGCAAGGAGTTTTAATGCAGGGGTGATGGAAATATGGTCATTGAGACCTTTGCCACAACATGCATCAAGTCTCAATTGCCAAATCATCTCACGAAATTCCAATAATGTTTCCCAATCACCCCCTCTTTCTGGGTAAGCAACTTCTTCTATAACCCAGAATTTGTAATTAGCCTCCTACATATTAATGCATGTCTATGTAGTGCATTATTTTCACTATGTTTATTAATGTCTCTAATGTGCTCATAGATTCTGGTCCTAAGATGGCGCTCCGTTTTCCCTATGTAGTAACTCCAACAAGTTTTACAGAAGGCCAAATAAACTACTCCTTTTGAGTAGCAACTGTTATATTTCTTTCCCCTTAAAATAATTCCAAGACTGGGGATACTAACCTCCTTACATCCAGCAATATAAGTGCATTGAGCACATCTCCCACATTTAAAAGTTCCAAGTTTAGCACACATCCCTCCTACTTTATTCTTATTACTTTCAATAATATTCTTAATATTTTTACTCCTCCTATGACTATATTTTATCTTGCTCTGAAATACATTGGTTTTTGTAGGCATATTTTGGAACATTTCACAGTCTTAAAAGTTTTGGAAGCTGTATAAAATAATGGAATTGGGAGGATACACTGATTCTGAAGAAGTCTCCTGGTTGGAGATGAAAGCGCTAAATCAGTGAAATTAAGCTTATATGTATCGTATTTTTTGTTTTTGTTCTGTTTTTAGCCTTTCGGCTTTCTAAATAAATATAATTTGTTTGACAACCTTGGGATTCCTTGGACATTTCTAGTCCTGGTATATGTTAAAAACAGCCTTCATTGTACCAAAGCAGTATCCTGCATTTATGCATGTCATTGACTATTATTGCAAAATGCAGATTTGGATATGAAAGCTTACCCCCCCTTTTTTTATTTTCATGACAATCCCATTTGCGCACTTCTGCTCTATGCTTAAACGGTTGAGATCAGCAAAAAAAAAAACTTGTTTTTTTATATGCTTAAACGGTTGAGATCAGCAAAAAAAAAAACTTGTTTTTTTATAAAATTTCAGCTATTTTTAATGCCAATGACCAATATATTTGGCCATTGACATGCCTACTACATAGAATACATGCTTTCTTTTGCACTGTCATGCCTGCATTTTGTAATTTGCAGAAATGTATTTGGTTAGTAACCGCATACATTTCTGCAGGTTACACTATTCCTGCACAGATGCCTGCCTGCTTCCTGGATTGCTAATTCACCTCATTTGCATGGTTTTCACCAGCAAATGAGGTAATTAGCAATTGACAGTGGTGTCAGGGCGGGAATAGTGTAGGAACACTCATTCACGTCTTGGGGACTCAATCCTGGATCGCTCATTGACCATATTGCATTCAGCAGCTCTGGCACTATTCAGGCACTCTGTGCAGAGCTTGATGAATCCTGCTGATTGTCTTGGATTTTTCTGTATAAAATAAACCTTGTTTGATCATCTGCTATTAATTTTGGCATGAAGTGATTTAATCTGTTGGGTAAAATTGATGTGAATATTTTATAGTACACATTCAGAAGAGAGATAGGGTGATAGGAAGTCACTAGTTTAGCATTTTTGTCATGCTTTAGGATAGGTGGCATATTTCTAGAAAGGAAAAAAAAATGTAATTCTCTCTGAATTCTTCAAAGGCTTCAATTAAAATCATTAAAGTATCATCTGGGAGTATTTTGCATAGTTCTCCTATTAGTCCATCAAGACCTGGAGCCTTGTTATTTTAATATTTTGTATTCTTTCCTTAAGTTCCTTTAATGATATTGGTTTAAAAAGTTTAGTATTTTGTTCCTTTGTTAGTTTTTTGTTTATGTTATCTTTCAAGAACTTGTCTTTTGGAGTATTGTCAATATTATTTAGATTGGTGTTATTCACTTTTTCATGGTGTGTTCTAAAGACCTCTAATATTTCTTTTAAATCAGTTATGTGTTTAGGTTTATTCTTGAAATTAACTATGATTTCCTTAATATGATTAATGTTTGCCAAGCATTTGGATTTAACTGCTAACCTGTACATGTTTTTAGGGTTAGTAGAGTACATTTCTAACTTTAATCTCTCCAAATTTATTGCTACTTTGTGATTCAAGATTTCTGTGTATTTTAAATGTAGTTATTTCAGTTCTAAAATTTTAGTTAGGTCTTTAGTATTTAGGTTTGTTTTCAATGTATCAATTTTTGATTGTATTCTTATTAGCTCCTTATCCCATTCCTTCCTTTTGTTTAAATACCAACTCTTAATTTTACCAAATAAATATGATTTTAATGCATCCCAAAGGATAATTCTAAAAGTTTCATTATTATCATTAACATCTAGAAATGATTTTTTTTCTTTTAACAGCCATTCTCTAAAATCCTTTAGTTAGGTAACATCAGCAGGTAGTCTCTGCCAAAAAAAATTGATCTCTTCATGTTATATTCACTTTAAAGAAAATAGCATTGTGGTCTGATAATGGACAAGAACAATTAAAACTTCTTGTATTTTAGATATCAAACTATCAGTAACAAATATCTTATCTATAGTTGTTTGCGTACCAAACCTATATGAATAATGTGTGCATTAAAGGACTCCAATTCTTTTATATCATAAATGTCTCTCATAGTTGAAGTGCTTATACATTTTTTTAGTTGAAGCAGACATTCTAAAAACACCATTTTTGGTAGTATCATTCTTAGAAAGGATGCAATTAAAATCTCCTGCACATATGATTTTTCCTTTAAATTTAACTGAAACTAATTTTAAGTATTTATTTGCTGTTTCAGCTCTGATACCAGGTATCCAATATATGTTAACTAATGCAATGTATTTTCTATTTATTTCCAATGTTGCCATACTCAACAAACCATTTTTGCGTGAATATGAATCAATAATTTTTGGTACTGGTAAAGAATTTTCCACAGGATCATAGTGCCCCTTCTCTTGGTCTGGTAGTGAGATTCTGCAAGTATTGAATATCCATTGAAAGACATTCTGTTTAAATCATTTCCTATTATATGAGTTTCTTGCATAAAAGCAATATCCACTTTGTTAGTTTTTAAGTACTTATTCAAACTTCCTCTCTTTATATTATTGTTAAGGCCGTTGACATTAAGTGAAACACATTTATACGAAGACATATTTATAGACACATTTTTGTGTTATGAAATCTGTCATGGACAAGAATTTAACTTTAAATATAACTAATGTAAATTCAAATCTATATACATCTCCAAACATGGAATATAATATTTCTGGTTTGATGAACAAGTCATCAAACCACCACCTTTCATCTTACAATCGTTAGCCTAAATCAGTCTAATGCTTTTGCCTTGATTAAAGCAATAGTACACTATGTATCAATAGATAACATCTCTCCTAATATGTATAAAACAACACGTCTATCTGCTTTAATATCATTAAATTGAGTATTGGATATCTCTGATAGACAACTATGAGTAGAAAGTATAATAGTTATCAGTGACATAATAAGGCCACTCTATTTCAAATAGTGAAGATTTTAAATCTCTAGGTAGTATAACATTCATTACTTATTATTAGTAATAGGATAAACAAAACCTTGTTTTTATTTTATACTGGTTATTTCCATTGACTATGTAACATATTTATATCAATCCAGCTAAATTTGTTATTTCGGCTGATGAAATATTCTTATAACAGAGTGTAGTAAACATAATGACCTCCTTATTTTTGACTAAGGTCATGTGAGAGCTATCTGTCAAGAAACAAAAATTTTTTTAAGTTGATAATGTTAAGCACATTATCAAAGGAAAGCATTTATAAGGGTCCAACAAAACACTTCTAATAGCTTTGATCCTATTTATCTCATACCCTTCATTTGTACGAGGCTTATTCCAAGTTTCCCCCATCACATTTCTTCATTTTATGTATATCAAAGAGTTTGCATTACATATCCTGTATATGAGCTAAGCCATTGAGTAACTCCTGCTCCTTATCATTCCTTCTTCTTTCCCCCAGAGAGAAGAAGAAAAAAAAAGCCAATGCGTAGGTTCTTTAATCTGAATTTACATTGTGGGTTCTATAATCTGAATTTACATATGAACATACATCCATTAGGTTTGAATATGTAAGTAAAACATTACTTACATACATTTCTCTACATATAAATGCTTGCTTATTCTTATTGCAAGTGACTGTATATACTTGTAAACCTTATGCACAACATTCATTTTATGTACTGCCAGTAACTTAATTCCAATTTGCCATGCCAGCTCTTAACCTTTGTGAACTCATATTCTGCTATATGCATCTATTTCATTATTTAAACCTGTATGTCCCATAATCAGGATGACCTTTTTTATATTTCTTGTTAAAGTACTATTACATTTTCTTTTCCGAATCTTTATCTGCTCATTTTCTTAGGGGTTTACAATTCAGAAGTCAAAATTTGTTCATACAGCTATGCTTATTACCACATATCCATGAAACTTATTTATATTTGAGTAGAACATTGCTTACATACATTTCCAGTCTTATAAATATATTGTTGTATTTTAATAAATGGTAGTATGTATTTGTAAACCCTATATACAACAACCTTTTTGTTTGTTATCAATAACTTAACTTCAGTTCATCACAATTTTGCCATAATATAACTTGTGTGCTGCTGCATGTTTCTATTTAGTTACCAATCATACTATTTTTATATTCAGGATGACCTTCTTTAAATATTCTGCTTAGATTAATGTCATACATTCTTTTCCATACCTTTAAATACTCATTTTCTTAGGGGAGGTTGCCTTTCTGGTGCTTGAATTCATCTGTTCTGCTTTCCATTAAGGTGCGACTGCAGGGTTCCTCCATCTTTTTTCATCACATAGTGTCGTAAAGTAGTGACGAGGAGTTAGAGGTTGTGCTGCCATTTTTTTCATGCTGTGCTTCAAGCAACAGTTACTGCATGCAGAGAAAACAATGATGTGCTTGAGACTCAAATAAAGTGAAGCTTTTTAAAGTTCTGTCAGCAAGGAGTCTCGAGAGCAGCACTAACCAAGTCTTTATACTAAAGAAAAGTAGAATACTGTAATGTATACAACCATCGTACTGATGTCAAAAAAAGAACAAAAAAAGAAACAAAAAGCTGTCATGTTAGATGCCACAATAATATGTATTCCGACAGCTTCATATGTGCCTATAGAGACCCACAGAACCACCATGGCTTTTAAAAAATGAAAAATCAAATATTAACATGAACATCACAGATTTCTTTACATTTGTACTCCCAGCCCTCTAGTATAATAAAATCAACGTTGCGTATTTGTTGACAACAGCATCCTCACTGCTCCCTCCCCCCTTCTCATCTTGGAAAGGCCAAAAATCTTGATGATCATTTGTTTGGGATAATTGTGATTTCACACCCATGTGACGTCAAACATCAAATGCTCTTAAAATAATAAAGATGGAAAAGTAGAAGTGTTCTAAAAATGTTTTACTTCAGTGATAGTCACAAGAACATTTTCAGAAAAGGAAACTTTTGATTACTCTGGCTTTTTGAATTGGACAGAATCCCAACTAAGACAACAGCCCTGCATTCAAGATGAAGAAAAAATATGTATAAGGTAAAAAAAAAAAAAAAAAAGAATTTGTACAAAATACTACATCAAAACTAGCCATGCTGGGAGCATTGGTGTAGAAGCACTTCTGTTGGCAGTATTTGGTAAAGAAGTTACAAAACTATGATACTTTCCCATGTAAAGCTGCACTTCCTGTAAGTTCATAGGTTGATTGGAGATTACTAAGCTAAAGACTTAAGAGTCCTTATAAGCCTAGTCATTATTACCTGAATTTACTACATTTATGATCCCTAAAAGCTAGAGGATGGCCTAGTTTTTTCTGCCTATACCCTTGAATATTTTACAGACTGCACCTGTCCATAAGGGACTTGGGTGCCACCCTGGGAATGAATTTTCAATTCCCCATCCATTGATCCAAACTGCATTTGAAGATGATCAGGGAAGTCCTCTGCTTTTAAATAAAAAGTCATTTCCAGAGAAGGGGAAATCTCTGAAACACATATCTGTCTCTCCAGCATGTTTTGTTTGCATAACAAACCAGGTTTGTATCCCTACATCAGGTGACCCTCATGTGGTTGTCTCGTGAATGTGTAACAGTTCTATCAGGCTAGATTTGTGAGTGCTTTTTAAATTAGGCATAGATCATCCCTTTATAGTCAGTAGTTGACAGAGTAAAGAGATAAGGCTTTTAGTCTATCCACAAAGGACATGTTGTTTACACCCTGTATATTCTTTGTGAAGACCCTTTACGGTTGCTCCAAAGTACATCAAAACGTGCATTGTACTTGATGATTGGTCTGATGAGGGCTGAGGAAAGTGGGACTATAATTTCCTTGGATCTGGATACATGACTTTACTCATATGCTGTGCCACATAGAAGGACTTCATAACCAATGCGAACACATCTTTTTTGCATTTAGTTTTAGACCATGGCTCTAGCACCAATCTTTTGTCTAAGGATATCTAAATCATTGAGAGATTCAGTGATTGCCCCCAACTTGCTGTCATTGGCAGCCTTAGTCAGCCAAAGGTCTTCTACATTAGCCTTGCCTTCAGTGAAGTATATTCCAAACATTGAGATCCCAGCACTGAGCCTTGTGGTACACCAATGGTAACTGGCCTCCTGCTGGATCTGGATTCACTGACTTTAACAATGTGTCCTGCAAATGAGCCATTTGGTTATCCATCTGGTGACTGGGATTTATGCCCAGTTTTGTGAGTACCTTTATAATACCTGAGTGGGGAATTGTGTCAGATGCTTTAGCCATGTCAAGGTAGGCAGTATGTACTATTTTACCCTCATCTATGGCCTTAGTGATTTTCTCAAAGAAGTCCACCAAACTAAGCAGGCATGACCTGCCCTTGACAAAGCTGAACTGGATTGGGTCCAGTGTTTGGGGCCATCCACATAGGCTTCTGTGCTTTCTGGGTTTGGCTATGCTGTCACTTTATAGGAGGTAGTTTGACTTAGAAAAGTTTTTAAAGTTTGGGGTTAGGTTTTGGGGTCTAGTTTTACATTTATTTTAAGGGAGACTGCTTTATGATCAGATCTAACCAGCAAGGACATCACACTTCAGTGGGTGCATGGCTCTCCCATATATGTGAGTGCCAAGTCTAGTATATTTGTATCCCTAGTGGGAGTGCAGTCTATCTGCTCCAGGGCATTTGCATTGACAAAGTCTAGAAATCTTTGGGCCTGCATGTTAGTGGTCATGTGTAAATTCAGGTATGATGTATGGTTTCCAGGTTTGTGGTGGGGAGCCTGTAGTTAGCAAGGAGAGTGTGATGTTTTTTCTTGTGGTTAGCTGGACATGGAGAAGTTCAAGCAAGTCATATTGTCTGACCCATTTTAAGTTGTGCTTATCCTTTGTGTAGATAGATACACCTCTGCCTTTTGCTAGCTCATGTTCAGTAGGTGGCAGTAATGCATGAAAGCCATTATAGTCATGCACTGCCAGAGTGTTTTCCATTGCTCTGACCCATGTTTCAGTAACTGCACAGATGTCTGCATTTTCCAGGTTGAGGAGTGCTTCCAGGGAGCAGTTTCTTGTTGAGACTCCTAGCATTGAGAACTAATAACTTTAGTTTATCCTATGTAGATTTTACTATGTTGGTAGGTTTGTCTGTTTGACAGTGCCTATAAAAAGCACTATAAGGTGGATAGTGGTTTGGCCAATATACAAAAGCCTAGAAGTGACAGATGAAGACCATCCCTCGCAAAGCAGCATGGTCTGTTAACCATGTTCTTCCAGGCTGACAAAGACTGGAACCCTTTAGAATGACACCAGTAGCTAAGCCAATTATTAAAGTCAATCATTTTATATTGGTATTGTGGCATCATCCCTGGAGAGTGTAGAATGCTGTTCAGTGCTAGGGTCATACCTGCCTGTGACACATATTCTGAGAGCTGAGTAATGTGTCTCTTCATATAGTCCAGCAAAGTATGTTTCAGGTCATTTACACCCACATGGACTATGACTGACTCATACTGGTACTTAGGTTTAGTGACTTTAGTGCTTGTGTGATCTGACTAATCCTAGCACTGGATAGGCAACAAATTGTAACCTTTTTCTTATCCGGTCTGGTGAGACAGATATCTGTGTATCTTGCAATGGAGTATCCTATGACCAAAATATTGAGTTGTGTGGTGTTACACCTTATGGGCTTGGTAGTTGAGACACAATGATATGTGATTTTATGTGTTGTGGTGGTAGTTGCCTTGATTGTGTGCATGAGAAGTTTCTGAAGACTGCATCTGAGAGGGCTCTTAGGTTAGGGTAAGTTACATGTGAGCATCTCTGTACATGTCAGGCTATGTCTCTGGTCCTTTCTTAGTGCAGTGAGTGTTGTGTGTGTGTGTATCTCTGACAACCTTTTTGGCATTTTTTGTGTCTGCTTGTGAGAGCCTTGTCTCCAGTGACAATGTGTAACTATATCTTTCACATCCTTTATTCATCTGCTTCAGAATTAAGTGGTTGTTAGTGTACATAAAGCAATTGCAAGATTACCTCAGGATGCCCATATCTACCAAGCTAGATGCAAAGACAACAGGAAAGTGCCTATCCATGGATGCGAGTTCTAATATGTGCATTACGAGGGAAAGGAAGGGAGGGTGTTTGCAATTGGACAAGGGATGGATGCTTATTTGATATAATGTACAGCTAATGTAGCTAGCGATGATAACCAGCACCCAGACCAGTTGATCTTTGAGCAGCGATAGTGCTGAGTACTGTAATAATATAATCTAGTACTTGTCTAAATGTAACAGTGACACTCAGTTCACAAACTAGTTGGTCCTTGAGTAATGTGGGACTGTAGAATATTTCAGAGACAGTTTTTATACAGGAAGTGCAACTTCTGGTGATTGCATATATACAGGGCACTACTAACCTCAACTGCACAAAGAGCAGTGTGAGGCTTATAAAGAAACATAATAAAAGCAAATTTTAAAACACGTATGCCCACAGGACAATCAGGTAAGCACACAATAAGCCTTCCACCTGCAATTTCCAGATCATATAGGTGCAATCTCCTAACAGCGGTTGAAAAATGCAACTTAAAACTCTAAGCAAGTACAGGAAAAAACAATAAATAGCACAGAAATCTTTGAGTATGCAATGAAAATAAGCCGTGTAAGTGCAAAATCATACTTGTTTTTGCCAAGGATAGCTGCTTATGCAAATAAAATCTCTCAAACTCTCTGGTGTGATCACCAAATGAGAAGCAGCTTTGGATAACTGAGCTAAGAGTCATGCAAATGCAAGACTTATATAAAGGCAGAGAAAAGACAAGTTTTAAACTAGGTATGCCCAAAGGTCAATCAGGAAAGCACACAATAAGCTTTCAATCAACAATTCCCAGTTCATATAGGTGAAATCAGCCCCCTCCTGCCAAAAGAATGCAAACTTTGACCATGCTAATGTAAAATGACTGGTGTGAAGACCAAATGTTAGAGAACCTCAAAAATAGATGCCTAGATGCACTAAAACATTAGACGTGGTATATATAGGGTACTACAAATGCAGAACAGTAGCTTTTACAACAATGGAAAAATGCAACTTAAAACTCTAAGCAAGTGCAGGAAAAACAATAAACAGCACACAATCTTTGACTATGCAATGAAAACAAGCAATACAAGTGCAAAATAATACTTAATTTTGGGGGGTTTTTTGCCATGGATGGCATCAAAGGTAAGCAAAATCTGTCAAACTCTCTAGTGTCATTGCCAAAATATCAGCAGCTCTGGATAACTGGAGGACTTCCTGGGTGGCTTATTTGCTCTGCTATGATTTTCAGACAGAGGCTGGCTCTGATGTTATCATTGGATTATAGAATGATACATTGGTTTACTATGTTATGATCCTTGATGCACGGCTCAGTCTGTCAACTTGGGGGTCCCTGGAACAGGGTTTACAGTCTGAAGATTTTGGCTTCTTATGGGGCCTTTTCCACCTATGAGGGTCATAGGCAGCACAATTATTTTAGCTTGTCATCTTTACTGCAGAGTCTCTTTATTTTGTTTCTTCATTCTTCTCCCTTTTAGGATTATTTCTGGTCAGTTAAGGATTATGCGGTTTTGCTGGGCTGTGTTATATGTGTAGATTCTACTACACCTAAATAAAACACTTTCTGATGCCCATTAGAACAATGCATGAACGTAGTGTTTTAACTGACCATATTTTAATGACTTCTGAATGCCTATTATTTTTGTAATGTGGGATTGGTATTATTACAGTATTAGAAACAACAGGAAAACTACCATCCAAAGGTCTCAACCAGAAAACAAGTAGTATCCACAAAACAAAGGCAAGTAGAGACCTCCACGATGAAGTATAGGCTTAATTTATTAAAAGAAAACAAATGCTTTCACGTACATCCAAATACACTTCCTCAGGTTTTAAAATACAACTCTATGCATCTGCTTTTATATCTTAGTCAATCAAATTAAATTCATGAGTCACTTATTCAATTAATTAATTTAATATATATTATTACAGTATCTAGGGCCGAAGAATTGTTTTTTTCACATGCAGTATTGCAGTTATTTTTTGCATGCACTGGGTGTGGTTGCATTGTTAAGGCATGGTATTTGTTGTGTTTGTGACATGAGTGATGAAAGAGTTTTTTTTCCATAGTTTGCAGTCCATCAAAATTTGAAAGGTGACAACCACATTGGTGTTCCAGACATATTTCATAGCTCTAACAGTACAAAGTGGAAGTCCACTTTGTAGTCCAGGATGCATTTTTTTTTCATCAGATTTCATACTGTTTAAATGCATCTGATTTTATATCTTAGTCAATCAAATTAAATTCATGAGTCACTTATTCAATTAATTAATTAAATATTAACTAAAATTTTAAAGCAAAAGTAAAACAACCTAGTTAAAATCTGCATATATATTTAACTGTTTTGTTACACATATAAATTTATAAACTTATAAATTGAACTAAATCAGCAACAACATTATTAATATAGTACTTATAAATATAGCAGTTCTAGGCTTTTGTAAAAAGATCTGTATAAAGCATGTGCAAATCGCATAAATGTACATGAAGCTAAAAACTAATAAAGTAATAATGTTAAAACAAACAATGACTAGATCTAAAAATCCTAGTCACAACCCTATTCTATATTAATCAAACTATGCAAAAATTCCTAAATATGTATAAAAAATTTTTATTATAACTAACAACTTGATGAAATTTGATGAAATTTAAAACATTTTTACCTGTGTGTAACTAATACAGGTTTTATGCTAACTGATTGGTTAAGTCCCGGTTCAACATGGGATCTCAACCTTAAAATCCAATTTAACTCAACTGTTTCTAGGTAATTCTGACTATCACCCCCTCTCTTATTAGATCTTATAATTTGTAAGACTCTAAACTTAAAAGTATGATCAGGGTATGTGCCTATATGCTTAGCTAGGGCATTTGTTAGGTTCATTTTCCTTATATCATAGATATGGTTATAAATGCGATCTTTCAACCTTCTAGAGGTTAGGCCTACATAATAGGCCCTACATTTTATACAGGTAGCTAAATATATTAAATTCATAGTCTCACAAGTAGCATAAAAGTTAGGTGTAAATGTATAATTTAAATCAGGAACAATGAATTGATGGTCACTAATAATAAACTTGCACATATTGCATTTGTTACAGGGAAATGTACCATATCTCAGTATTTGTCTATTCTTAATGGTTATTCCTGTATTAATTTTCTCGGAACATAATAACCTCTTTAAATTCTTACTTTTTCTATATCTAAAGGTAGGTTTTTTACCTACTATATTGCAGATGTCTCGATCGATAAGCAATAAGTCCCAATTTTTCTTTATGATATTGGTAATATATTTAATGTCATTAGTGTATCTAGTGACAAAAACAACCTTCTTATTGTTAAAATTAACCTTAGAGGTATATTTATTCTTTTTTGTATCAGTTCGATAACCATTTTTAGTATTTAAACTTAAATTTATATCATTTGTAGTTTGTATAGCTTGTTGCATACTTTCTATTACTGAGATAGGGTAACCCCTATCCTGAAATAATTCATTCAGAACTTCAAACTGTGTATTTCTATCTATACTATTTTTGCACAGTTTAGAAATTCTTGTAAACTGATTTCTTACAATAATGGGAAATATGAAACGTGGATGCATACTATTGAACTGTAGTAATGCATTCCTCCAACATGGTTTTCTATATAGTGTAATGGAAATCAAACTTTCAGTATCTTTAAAAATGGTGATATCTAAGAAGTCTATCTTGGATGGTGATGATTCCATAGTAAACCTTAGAAAATCAGTAGTAGATTCTAAATAGACAACTAATTGTTCTAATAACTTTTGATCACCATTCCAGATGATAAGTATGTCATCCACAAAATGTCTGTACAATACAATATTTTGCATAAATATACTTTTAAACAAAAATAAAGACTCCCAATAATACATAACTAAATTTGCGTACGAGTTTGTGCAGGGGGTGCCCATCACAACTCCCCCATGTCTGTACGTATAAAATATCTTGAAACAGAAAAAGATTATTATTCAACACCGTATCTAGCAAGGCACAAATAAGTAATTGTGAGTTGTTATCAAATGTTCCATTTTTATGTAATAGTTCCCTAATAGCTTCAATTCCGTAATCATTTGGAATTACTGTAAACAGATTTTTAACATCAAGGGTTACTAGTGTAAAAGAAGATGAAACAACATTACTTTCCATTAAATCTTGTAAGTCATTTAACAGCTGATAGGTACCTTTTACAATTGTTGATATGCTTCTAACTAGTGGTCCTAGCTTTGATTCTAAGTAACGAGAAATATTTTCTGTAACCCACTTTTCACCTGCCACTATAGGGCATATGGGAGGGGGAGAAATACCTTTATGTATCTTCGGAAGTCCCTTTATAACTGGAATTAATGGATCCTTTACTAAAAAATAATCATATAATTCCTTTGTTATTTGTCTACACATAAGAAGATCATATTGAACCATCCTGATTGTTTTAATGTCTACCACTGTCTATACGTTCATATTTATTGGTATCTTTCAACATGTTTAGCATCAATTCAGTATAGAAGGTAGCATCCATTAGGACCATTGCACCTCCTTTATCTGCTGGTTTTATAATCAAATTAGAGTCTTGAGATAAAGCTCTAAGAGAACTACGTTCATTAGTATCCAGATTGTGATATATATTCTTATATGTAGAATCAGAGAAATATTTACAAAAATCCTTTTCACATAACTGGATAAAACATTCAATGTTAGAAGAAAAAATAGGAACAAACACACTTTTGCATCTAAAATGACCTTCCATACTGAAATCAACCTCATTAGTGTCCTTATAGTGCAAATTCAAAGATACTGCTCTTGCAAACAGTCGTAAATCAACCAAAATCTCAGCGAGATTACTGTTCTGCGAAGGGATGAAGGAGAGACCTTTATTTAAAAGGCTCCTCTCACTTGTGCTCAGTATATGGCTTGAAAGGTTAAAGACAAGTTCTTTCAATTCCTTTGTCTTCTTCTTACCTCCGTTGCTTCGTCCGAGAACTTCCTCTTCCGTCTGCCTCGACTGCTCGATCTCACTTGGGATTGTGTACAATATTGTACTGGAAGTGGTAAAAAAACACTTTGAATGGTTCCTGAAGCTATTTTTGGTCTCGCTCCATGTTTATTGTAAGTCAAGGGGTCCTAGTTTCTTAAGCCTTCTTGATTCGGAGGCGGCGTGTTCATTACAGGCACAGTATCTGCTCTCTTGCTTCCTCCTTCTGACGTCATTTCCATATTGCTAGGAACCAAAGGCTCATCTGTTTGCGTCGGATTTAAAGGAGCAATATCAAATACACCATATTGTCTGTTTAGGTTATTAGGTTGATTCACACGATCATTAGTTTGATATTGAGTCTTCAGCCAAACAAAAATTTGGCCGGATAAAAAGTCCTGGTAGTCTCTTTGTAACTTTTTATATTTTAACTGCTGTAACCTGTCACTATAGGCAGTGACTTGTATATACATGGCATCTATTTTTTTATCATAGATTTCACCTTTATAGCGACTAAGTAAATCTCTATACAGAGTCTCTACTTTAGAAGCTAGCACATTTTTAATTGGAGTGAAATAGTCTATTAAAAGTCTAATGCATAGCTTGCTAATGTCTATGTTTAACTGTTGCCACTTTTTTAACAATTCAGGATGGCTATCGCCATACGTAGGCATACAGAGAACCCGCATACCTCGAGGTATTACATGAAAATGAAGGCATGCTTCCAGGTGCCTTCTTTGCCATATTAATCTGTGCAGTTTGCATAGATCGTTCTCGAGTTCTCTGAGACAATTAAAAAATTATTTAAGATCTGATACAGTACCTGTATTACTTGAGGAAACAGGAATATGTAGATCAAAATTTAACAAAGGATTTTCACGTTGATAAAGAATATCATTCCACTTGTTGACCGGACTCTTCAGACCTGGGTTATAGCCAAGCTCTACTGTAGGAGTTTCGATCGTGTGTTGGTAGCAGAATCCCAATAGAATCACAACTATTAGAAACAACAGGAAAACTACCATCCAAAGGTCTTGACCAGAAAACAAGTAGTATCCACAAAACAAAGGCAAGTAGAGACCTCCACGATGAAGTATAGGCTTAATTTATTAAAAGAAAACAAGTGCTTTCACGTACATCCAAATACGCTTCCTCAGGTTTTAAAATACAACTCTATGCATCTGCTTTTATATCTTAGTCAATCAAATTAAATTCATGAGTCACTTATTCAATTGATTAATTTAATATATTTGAGTAATTAATGTAATTAATATTACAGTATCTAGGGCCGAAGAATTGTTTTTTCACATGCAGTATTGCAGTTATTTTTTGCATGCACTGGGTGTGGTTGCATTGTTAAGGCATGGTATGTGTTGTGTTTGTGACATGAGTGATGAGAGATTTTTTTTTCCATGGTCTGCAGTCCATCAAAATTTGAAAGGTGACAACCACATTGGTGTTCCAGACATATTTCATAGTTCTGACAGTACAAAGTGGAAGTCCACTTTGTAGTCCAGGATGCATTTTTTTTTCATCAGATTTCATACTGTTTAAATGGAGCTCTCAACTTGATCACTGATCTGCAGTTATTTTGGGCTTGTGACACTGTGATGGATTTCCCACTATTAGGTATATTTTGAAAATCACAATTTCATAAACTAAGGGCTGTTGCCATAATGGCACACTAATAATAGGGAAAAATATTTTTATGATGCTGATCATCACTTTGGCTGTGTTTGTAATCTCCCACAACTTGGATATCTCTGGATATTTTGATTAGTAGTCACTATATTTCATGTGCTGTGATTCTTGATTCTAAGCAAGATCTATCACAGCCATTGCCCAGGACTAGTTTATCTCATGTGGAATCAGTTCTTCTCTATAACCTTTTGCAACATGTCACATAAGGTGAAGTACCAGAACATTTCTTCAGTTTGAGTTTACTTCTTGTACTAATTTACTATGACTCTTACACACCCTTTGCACTTTCTTAAATACCTAAATGTAGTATCCTGGTTAGCATCTACTTTCTTAGGCATTGAGGACCAGCTGCTCAGTAACCTTTAAACACCAGTCCATCTATATATCTGTGTGTGTGTGTGTGTGTGTGTGTGTGTGTGTGTGTGTGTGTGTGTGTGTCTATATATATATATATATATGTATATATATATATACATATATGTATATATATATATATATATAGTCTATTTCATATTGCCTAAATTTCATTTGACTGAAATTCATTTGACTGAGACCAAAACACTGAAAGTTCAAAAGACTAAAAACTCATTTGACTGAAACTCATAACACTGACACATTAAAGTAAAATGTATATGCCCTTTTTCCCACTGTAGTGTGATCCTGGTGTTAGTATATATAGTTGGGGGGGGGGGGCACAGCCCTCCACATACTTTATACATTTTAAACCATATACATGGATATTTATAACTGCAATGAATAACTCTTTGCAGAAAACAATATTTACCTAACTATGTGGGGGGATTCACCCCCACCCCCCCCTAACTATATATACTAACTCTAGGATCGCACTACAGTGGGGAAAAGGGCATATACCTTTTACTTTAATGTGTCAGTGTTACGAGTTTCAGTCAAATGAGTTTTGAGTCTTTTGAACTTTCAGTGTTTTGGTCTCAGTCAAATGAATTTCAGACAAATGAAATTTAGGTCATATGAAGTAGACCCATTCAGAGACATTTCAAGGCCACTGAGTCTCATGACCATTCTTACTTTACTAGTACCCTCCCTCAGCCACACTTCCTTTTTTCCAGGAGGGCCATTCCAGTCAATCCTGGAATAAAGTCGCGGATACTCATCCAGTCATCTAGTTTATGTTTAAAGAAAAAAGTGAGTCATACTGCTTAAAATGCATGGGGAGGTCTATTCCAGATACATGGGAAGCACTGGGATATAAATCTGTGTCTCCATCATGTTTTTTTTATCTGTTAGCGAACATTTAGGTATATAGTTCTAGTATTTCTGGATATATTGGACTTACAGAGAAACAGAAAGTTGGTGTAAGTTGTGTCTCTAATGGTGCAGTATGTGAGACAGAGATCTCCCCTCAAAAGTCTGCAAGACACTGAATAAAGGGATAAAGCTTCCAACCTCTCTTGGTAGCTCAGGGACTTTAGGCATGTGATCCTTTTGGTTAAGAACCTTTGCAGTCTAATTGTTAAATTGTCTAATGAGATGCACTCCAAAGAGGACAATAGTCCTTGGGCAATTAGCTTGGCAATATAAAAGGATTTAGTTTTAAGTGTGTCACCACACTATGCTTGCTACTACATCTAATCACTTTAGAATCCATGTTCTTTCTTTTTTAAACTAATTTTGATGCTTTTCTTTCTAGAATTTATTCTACACATTTCCAGCTGTTCCAACAATTATTTCATCTGCATTTCACATAGTTTACTTGATCTGCATATGCTTACTGCTTTTTCAGGTGTCAACAAATTACTTCCCCATGATTCAATATGCTTCATGCAATTGTATCTCTTATTAGCGAGTTTTATGGATTATCAAAGGAATTTTCCTTAACTTTTATCAAAGTTCAGTCATATAAGAATCAATAGTTTAGTGCAGATTTCTAGTAAAAAATGTCTTTTTAGGGCAGATTTTTAATTCCCTTACAATTCTGTTTTTCTGTAGAGAAATGATTTTTCTCATGCTCTGACAGCCCATAAGGGGGCCATGATTTCAAAATCCCAGAAAAGTGAGAGCAGAACTGCACAAGTATCCAGCTTTGCTACACCAAACTGTGCAACCCACACCACTCCTTAGGGTGACATTATCGAGCTGGCAAGGTTTAGCCAATTTAATTATTCACAAAGCAGAAGTGGTACATTGAATGGAATCTCACTATATCAAGAAGAGATGATGAGAGCATACCCCAAGAGCTCAACAGGGTTGTGGGGTCTAGATGAAGTTCTTGAGTGCAGCAGCTCCATCTGTATGTTGGAGCTTGTACTGCAGGCAAACCGCCTACAATAACATGTCTGACACAAAGCTGCATGACCATGAAGCTATCCAGAGCACAATTTGTAGGGCAGACTTGTGTTTATCATGCCTGCTTTCCTCAAGAAGAAGGATGGGTATTTGGCCCAGGTTTGGGTGATGACTCACATTATACATTTCCATGCATGCACATGATCTCAGACTCACCTTCTCATTCCTGATACTTGTAGTACAGCTGCTTCTGTATGTGGAACTATTTACTTCAGGCAGTCTGCCTTGCCACAAGGTACTACCTGTAGTACCTAAACCTATATACAGATGGTGCTGCTGCTACTTCACCACCACATCCAACTGATTTCAATGGGTTCCCATTAATTCAGACTTGTATATTGGTGAAACTCACCAATGCACAATGTAAAGTTACTTCAGTGTAGCAGACCCAGTTGCACTTTTGGAATCAGGTATAGGTCTCTCGCAGTCCTCATAAGCTTACACCGAATGGGGCCTGTCAGAGCCCCCACATTTGCACTTGGGCATGGGGTAACTGCTCAATGCAATGTGCCACTCTACTCTCAGCTCCTCCTGGAATCCAGTCCATGCATTACATTATTTAATAGCCAACTCTTCTAAGATGTATAAAAAAAAATCACCTCTTTTTTTCTTAAATAACTCAGAACTAAAATGTTCAAATCCTTGATTACAAAGCTTCCAGATTTCTGTAGATTGGTTTGAAATTTCCTTTTACAAGGAGTGATCAAAATTGTTGTTGCATTTGTTTTTGTGGTTCTATTAAAGTTTCTTTTTTGTTTTTGTGTTTATTTTAAAATACAGTTAAGAAAGAAATTAGAAACATACAAGCAAAAGAGCTGTTTTCTTCACATTAATTCTGCACTTCTGACACCAAGTAGTATTAATAAGCTTGAAACACATGTTGAACTATAAACGTATGTACAGCTGAAGAAACTTTTTACTTCAATGACATTCATAAGATCATGCATATAATGTGCCTTTTCCATATTGGCTGTCTTAATAGAGAGGTTTCAGTCTCCTTCTGCTTTCTTTTAAGATGCTCAACATGAGGTGTGCAGGTGCATTTCTGCAAATACTCTGTCTCATGCTCCTATTTCTGTTCAGACATTGGACATCCATCAAATATTATTTTCCAACTGATATTCTGAAGATTATCTACCCTAAGTTGTAGGTGCTTCTCTATCCAGAAAATGTCTTTATTCTCCACATGCAAAAGGTCGAGGTGATTTGAATGAGACATTGTATTTTGCTACAACCCTTCAATATCAGCTAATTGCTTTTGCTTCCCTAACAATGTTTCTTTGATAGAACGAGTGTCTTTCCTAAAAGTGGAGGTCATGACAGTTGTACTTTCAAGTAATTTTGAAATAGCTTCAAAGCTGTTGTTTTTGTTAACGGAAGTACTACCTTTGACTGGTAACACCTTTTATCACTTTGATGCCATAGCTTTTAAGTGGGGCTTATTGTATAAGGTACTGAACTCATACATCTGAAAGCAACTAAGTCATTCAAATGCCACTACTGAAGGCTTATTTTCCCTGTACACTACAATTCAGACATGATATGACCTGACTTAAGTCTGGCAGTTAGCAAACAGAATTAAGGCTTTGAGCTGTTAGTGAACTGCTTCCCATAGTTAATGGTACTACCTTTGATTTCTTCTACCTCCATTTGCCTACTGCGTGACTCTGAGCATGCCACACATAACCAGTCAGTGCTCCCTGATCACCTCTGAAAAAGAACATGTATAATGTCCAGTGGGCTTACCTGGTTAACAGAATATAAAATAACAGTCATTTCAATAGACTGCATCATAGAGAGGCCTTACTAATACAGTGAGAAGTCATATATATGTATATATATATATATATATATATATATATATATATATATATATATATATATATATATATTTATACCTATATATAGGTTCCTTTTGTTGTGGTGTTAGATAACCTTTCCATTTTCATAAATGACCTTCATCTCTAATCCACAAAAACAAGCTACAGACCCCACCACCAAACTCCTAGGAATTACATTATTGACAATCAACTAAAATTTGACACTCACATAAAATACTACAATAAAATACAAAAACTTGGATCAGTAGCCAGAACCACCATAGCTAGAACCCACTTAATAAAATAATCTTAACAAACTAGCTAAATCATATAACAATATTGCCAGATTTGCTACAAACTCTCTATACAGGACTCATCACTGTCAGAATCTATTACCTCACCTATTACAATTTAACCAACTTATAATCATCCACAAAGCCCTGTACCAACCCCAACAACACCCCCTTTCTCTCTACCTTCATAAGACCATAAAATGTTGATTCATACTTGCTTATCAAATAACTTAGCAGGTGATTCCGTTCTCTCTATTTCAGTTGTAAAATATGGAATCATTATCTGATACCCTGAAAACACATTTTTCTTAACACAACCCCTGCATCTTTCATTCTTTTACTAGCCTTCCTTCTTGATTTCTAAACACTGTCACATATATATATATATATATATATATATATATATATATATATATATATATATACATACATGTACATATAATTAAGGATGATGTCACTACTACTGCTAATTCTTACATGTGAAGGTAAACTACTGCCACAATAGTTATAGAGTCAGCTCTATAACTGGATTTCCACTCTTCCATAGCCTGCAATTCAATGTCACTGGCGCAAGAGCCTCAGTCAATATAGCATTTCATGACTCATTAATAATCTAGTCCGTTAAACATAAAATTTGTACAGTAAAGAAAAAAGGAGATCTTACTTTGTAGAATGCTGTGCATTTAAGTCAGAGTGCCACTTCTCAAGTTGCATTTGTTACAGAAAGAGGTAATATATTCTGTGAGGTCCACACTTCTACACATGACACTGAATGAGAGAGAATCCCTTACAGAGTACTTATGTGGCAACATTCATTCTGTTGTGGTGTTAGATAACCAAGGAACTTTGTACCTAACACCTTTGGGGTACTGTATTTATTCAGTAAGCTACTGCCACCTTGGCAGGAAACTCCAGCCTCCAGCTTGGAGGTTGTTGTATGTGCCAATCACAGGTCACCTCTAATCAGTCTATAGGATTGTGAGTATAGTGACCAGGCTTTGAGTTAGTCCATGCAGGATATGTTGTTTAGGCCTTCTACCCTTTTGGCAAAGGATTTCTGTGGGTGTTCCAGTTGTTGCATGTGTCTGGGCAGATATATTCCAAAGAGGATATTATACTCAATGATCGGCCTAATGTGGGCTGAGTAAAGAGGGACAATGGAATCCCTAGATCTAGACAAGATCCCATTGATTATAGACTGTGCAGTATAGAAAGACTTTCTTGCAACAATTGACACATGTTGGTCAATAATTAGGTCACTGTCCATATACGTTCCCAAATCCCAAAAAACTTGTTCAACTATTCCAGGCATATTGTCAGTGTGGTAGTTCTCTGGGGTAGAAGACTTCACAAAGGATATAATAATGTGTTTTTTGGCATTTAGTTTCAGGCCATGATTTTGGCACTAGTTATTTATTTGGGACAAACCTTTCTGCAGGATGGTTAAGTCATTTGGGGACTCAATTTCTGCTCCTAGCTTACAGTCACCTGCAAACTTAGTCAGCCACAGCCCTTTAGTATTGGCTTATACTTCAGAAATGTAGATGCCAAACAGTAGTGGTCCCAAGAGAGAACCCTGGTGGACTCCTCTGATGACTGGTCTCTTTGTGGAACTAAATCCCCCTATTTTGATTTCCTTCATCCTATCAATGAGCTAGTTGGCAATTCAGTGGGTGACATAGGTGATTATTCCCAGATTGTTTATCTTTTCTACTATGCCTGAGTCGTGAATTGTGGCAAAAGCTTTGAACAAGCTTTGTGTTTGATAAAGGTGTTCTGCTTTTACTCAACTGTGTTCGTGTGTTTTGATCTTCAAAAAGCTTTGGACAGGTCAAGATATACATTGCTTACCATTTTGTCTTAATCCATTGCTTTAGTAACCTTTTCAGAAAAAGTTCAGCACGTTGAATAAGCATAACATGGACTTGATGAATCCAAACTGAGGCAGGTCCTGTGTTTGTAGGTTTACTATGTCCTGACTGATTAATTCCATGGTAAAGCTTTCCATGGTTTTGCATATGAGGCTGGTCAGACTTAAGGGGTCTTTAATTGGCTTGGTCTGTTCAAGGTCCTCCTTTATGCAGGGGATGATTGTAGCTGTTCTCCATTTGATTAATACAAAACCTGTATGAAGGCTAAGGTTGTTCAGTGCTGTTAGGGGTGTGGCTAAATCATGCTTCATGCTATTTAATCTGCATCTAGGAATACAGTCAGGACCCATCAATGCATTATTTTTAGCTTTTGATAGCACTTTTAGGATTTGGTCTTATATGATATCTGGAAGAGAGCTAGTTTCAGGTATATCAGGTATTCGCCAGTAGGTTCAGTATATCTTTAGTTTGGGAGCACGTCTAGAAATTGTAGGCACAGCTATATCACTGAGGTGGAAATAGCATGCGGGGGGGCAGTGAGGCAGGAAGTTAGGACTAGAAAGAGGTGGGGGGTCTGTGCAAAGGTAGATGGGTAGGTAGAGGAAAGATTTAAAAAGACACAAGTAGCCAGGCAAGATCTCTTTTCAACAGAAGAGCAGCACAGAGCAGAACAAGGACAGAAGAAGGAATGGCAGACAGGAATGAACCAGAGAAGCAATGGGAAAGTAAGCAACAAAGAAACACTGATGAACAAGAATCACTGAATTCTTGAAAGAGTTTAGCAACACCTGAAAATAATGGGAATTACTGATACGTCAAACTTGAGTCTTAGTTAAATGATGAGTTCATTTCTGACCCACACTCTTTTTTTAAGATTGATTTTTCCAAATTACCCGAATTAATAAAACAAAGTTGCTATTTAGTTCATGCTTTAGTGCAAAGTAAAGCATGTTTTGTTGACTATTAGAGAGAGAGAGAGGACCGAGTGTGTGTGTGTGTGTGTGTGTGTGTGTGTGTGTGTGTGTGTGTGTGTGTGTGTGTGTGTGTGTGTGTGTGTTTGTAAGTGCAGGTTGTACGTGGCTGGTGCTTAGTGCAGGGTAAATCATGTTTGCTTTACTAATTGGTTGGTGTTTAGTACAAGGTAAACATTTGGCTAATTTTTAATTAACAAAACAAAAAAAAAGCTGGTTGCTACGATAAACCTAATCTAAGTATTATGCGATTTACCAGCCAGTTGCAAGTAATTAAGGAATAAATGGATATTATTGCATATAAATGTTTAACTAAATGCTGTATGGGTACAGCAAGTGTTATGTAACTTTTCTGGAAATTCTTTATTCAAGACCACATGGCAGAAGTAGCTAAGATGGAGACTCCATAACAACCCCCACTCCAACAAAACCAGAACCACACGACTTGCAATTGATGACCCTGTGGATTGTAGTTTAGTTATAGACTTGCAGGCTAGCTAACAAGTTTCTAAAACTTAATATAAAAAAAAACAGCAGCAGGATGTTGGTAATCCTGTGGCTAAGTAGTAGAATATTGTACCCATTTTAGCTTTATTACTGTTAACTTCTTTAGAAGGGGGGATGTAATGGGACAGTGCACAGAACTTGTCAGAAAGGGCCAGAATTTTCAGATGAGGACGAAGCTTTCAACTTATCAGTTAGAGTCTTTTTATCTTTTGTTTATTCCTGCAAAGCTTTTTGGAGGAATAGAGAACAGATTTAAGGCATGATCCTATATAAGGAAGGTGATAATATTCATAAAAAGGCAAAAGATTTAATTTTAGCTGTTAAATTCAAGCTATGATCTTGGCTCATTACTAAAAAGGTTTTTAGTAAGACCAGTAAAAGTGGTTTGTTAACTTGTGTTTCTCATCCATTACCCCCCAGAGTCATTAGGTTTTATGGGGGGGGGGGTGAGTGGAGACAAAATAGATATCATTATGCAAGTTATAACAAGGTTGTATGTTTCCACATACAGTTCCTGATGGGAATGTTTTAGAGCTTATCTTGGTAACTTTTGGGCATTGTAAATGTCTTTGGTTGTAAAACTTTCCTAGCAATCACTATTAATGCATATATTCTTGTAAGTTTAGTTTATAAATCTGTAAACACACTACTATGCTACTGTTTGCCTTTGGATATTCACATTAGTTTGTGAGAAGACTTCAGCAATACAGAACAAGAGAGCTTAGGTAGATGCAAATGGCATTCCAAATTAACTTAGAAGTCTGGTAGGTGTATATGTGTGTGATTAAACAACATAAAACGTTCCAGTCTGTCAGAATGAAGGTCTTCTGTGTCTTAATGTAGAAAGTTGCAATGTATCTCTCAACTTCTTGGTTCAAGAATTCTAGGCAAAGCCAAACTTAATGTAAAGACAAAAGCCAAAATCGAGAACATTTAGAAAAATCACTGTAATACACATTAAAGTTAATATGACCACAGTTATTGCATCAGTGTGCATTGTCTGAGCAATAAGAAGTAAGAAACTGTAATATCTGGCATTATTGATCCACTATAGTCATCAGAGAAAGTCAAACTTGTAGGCAAGACAGCAAAAAAAAAAAAAAAAAAAGAGAGGGATAGACCAAGCATTCACTAGGGGAATTTACTTTGCTGTATAACTCTGTTTGAAACATATTGTGTATATTATCAAACACAAATCCCCTGAATCTGGATAAAGTAACCAACGATAAAAGTATAATGTTCCAAAAAGGCCACCAACTTGTTGGAATACACACGACAATAAAAAATAGTAAAAATATATAAAATATGTGAGCGCTTTCACAGAGTCCTCTCTGCTTCCTCAGACATACTACAGTAACTGCTGCTCTTGTTTAAATAATGATACATCTGTGTCAAATCCAGTCAGTTGACAGTATCTTGAAAATAAAAATTAAAGACATACACTATATAAACAATCAAATCATATAAATAATGGATTAAAAATGTATGTAAAAAACTGTAAAAGCTTGCTCTATAGAGTTAGATAGTGCTAAAACTGTAGAATATATGTATAGATGTTAAAAGATGTAATTTGAAGATGTGTGTGGCTCCCTCCTTTATAACATGCATCGCTAACGCACTTGTCTCTTTTTTATTTTTAATGTCCCTTACATGTTCTAGGACTCTATCTTTGAGCAGCCGATTAGTTTTGCCTATATAGTAGGCTGGGCATTTTGTACGTTTTGTATGAAAATAATTGGGGCATATTGTTAAATGTGGATGAACTAGAAGGTGTTATAGGGGCTACACCATCTTTTACCTTTAAAAGCAACATGACATTAAATAGACAGTTGTGCTACAAGAAGTTAGATGGAGACCACTATGAAAGGTCAGATAGACTAGGTACCTTTCCGTGTAGAAGGTGTACAGCCTGCTCCTTCATATTTGGAGGGGGGCAGTATTCTACAAAGGCTCCAGAGTTAATGCCTTATCCAAGCATGTGTTGAATGAAGGGGGACACCATAGTTTCAGGTTCATGGCAATGTCCAGGACGTATGAAAGTGATAGGTATGGTGACATTAGGGATAGGACAGAGGAAGTAGAAGCTAAATGGATAATCATGCTAAGGGCTAATTATGGCCATGGGCTCAATGATAGTGTCCCCATTAAACCAGCTTTGAGGAAAAGAACATTATGTAGATAGATTAATCAATGAAGTTGTGATAATACATTTTTATGTTTTAAGTATATGTTTTTATCATTCTGTACATATATTTATTTCTTCTTAAATTTACATGTGTTTTTTGATGTTTGTGTGTATTTAATGCATGTAGGATTATGTGACTTTAAGTTGATTAGTCACGTGTTTTTATTTAAGTATTTAAGAAGGTGGATTTTATTGCTTTATATGTACACCTGAAGAAGCTGTGAGTGAAAGCGCTTGTGTCGCAATAAAGACAGTACTGGTTTTATCAAGTTTGGAGACGTCTTGATTTCTGTACTCTGGAGTCTAACTTAGCCTGCCTCAGCAGTGTTTTTTGGATTTTCATATTGGGTATATTGTTTAGCTTAGAGTATGGTAAATGCCACTCCATAAGTATGTTAAGATAAATTGTCAGCTTTGAATCACTTGTGTATTTTTTGCAGGGATTTATTTGGAGCTCTTCATGGATCAAGGGTCAGGTCTATATACATTCTTTTTTATCAATTATGATTTTTTTATTGCAATTTTCTTTAAATGCAGTGAACAGTTCAGTACAAGTTGACAATAAACATATTAAAACAATTGTAATGCATTGAGAAACTAGTAATAAAATAATAATAAGAGAAAAAAACTGTACAGAGAAGTTATAAGGTATATGAGATGGATTTTCTGCACAATATAGAAGAGCTCATATAATAAAAAAGATAATAAAAACAGACCTGCTATTAGTTGTGCAAGGCTCTGATGTGAAGCGAGTATGCTTTATGGTGTTTTAATTGACTTGTAGTTCAGACTTTAGTTTGACAACTAAACGTTGATACTGATATTGTATCATAAACAATGTTATTTTGGCAGGGGAGGAGATATACTCATATACCTAAGCCTATCTAAACAACTATTTACAATATATACACTGGGTTGTCACTCATAAAGAATGTCGTGTAGAAGATAATGTTTATAGTTTTTCGTGTGGTACTAGTAGGTATTTTGTTTATATACCAGATGATAATCTGATAATCTGGGTGTACATGACATAGTCCTCTTGCAAAGAGTTTGATAATGTCTTTTTTATAGAGCTGTATAGGGAAATTGTTTAATGGGGATTAAAGAGGAGGTATGAATTTGCTTAAGTTACTTTAGTAAGATTTTAATTAAGCACCTCTAAAAGTCTTTTCCAGTATTTCTGAAAATAAGTTAACTTCTTATGATTTACTGTTTTTAGTTTATTTGCTAGGACATATTTGGTAGCTATAGATTTAAATTCTGCCCAAGAAGTTCTGGATGTATCAAGCCAGTTAAGGGCTATATAGTATTTTAGTGTAGCGCTCAGCGTTACAATGATATGTTTGGATTCATATGTATATGAACTGGGGAAAATGTTTAATAATGCCATTCCCACGAGAGGGTAGTCTTCATATAGCCTGTTTTCTCTAACTTTGCTCTTAAAGAGCACCATAGCTTGTATATATTTTTACAAGGCCAGAATATATGAAGAGTGTCGGCTATTGAGTTGGAGCAAGTAGGACAGAAAGGTGATGAATTTGGATTTATTTTGTTCAGACAGAGTGGTGTGTAGTAAGCATTGTTGTTAATCATAAATTGAGTATAGATTAACTTTTTAAAAGGAGTTAGTTTTATGGTTATGTCAATTGCTTCTAGTTTTTGTTCAATAGTTAAATTATTATTATGTCTTCCCCAGTAATTAGAAAATACGATTATGTCCTTGGATTTGATTTGAGTAGTTAGTCTATGAATTTTTGATAACATTTTAGTCTGCAATAGAAGAAGGGTAGTGATTTGTTGATACTGATGGTAGTCTTGTATAGATACGTTAACATCTGATGATATTAGAGTTACTAGATATAGTATTTGCTTAATAATTATATGGTATTTTTTACTTCCTGCAAGGGAGTCTACAATGGAACTCAAAGGCAGATCTTTGATTTGATAAAAGCACCAGCAAAATTGTAAAGAACACAACTCCCTGCTGAAGACGTTCTCACCAAGAAAACAAATGAATAAAAACCAAAAGAATGAGAACAGTCACCACGAACAAATCACTACTGTATGCAGGTCCAAGGATAATCACAGTAAAATCCAATAATGTCCACCATAAAATTGTAGAAAATCATTTATTTGGAACGTAGGATGAGCGCTTTTGCATAGTTAAACTATGCTTCATCAGATACAATAACATAAGACAATGCAAAGACAAATAAGTACCCTACATTTTGGCGGGCTCATTAAGTTAAACATCAATTATCGCTTAACTAGATTGACAATCATGATGAACTCACAATAAGTTACCTTGAAAACAGTGCACTTGTTTCAATGCAGAACTTACGTTGCATGACATTCCAAGACAATTCTAAAAATATTCATTAAAGAATCAAACTTTGCAAAATTCAAATAATACATAAAAATAAAAACTTCAAAAATACAAATGTTAAATAAAATCATTAGTAAACCGCTAGCTCAAGAGCGTATAGCGCTCGCAAACATACTACACTAGTTAATTATATAGAACTTTTACCAGTGAGATCGATTACTAGCTATATATGCCTAATTCCTCAAATATCAACATCCATCTAAAAACTGTACCTTGATCACTAGATGTTCAGTGTAAAACGTACACTTAATCCACAATTCCATCAGCGGGGTAGACTCCGTACTGAAGCATCAACACATTGTCGTCATCACCACGAGGTGAACCTCATTTCATTCGCTGATATTATCACATGCTTTCAATGCTCTGAAAGGAGTACCTCTGGCAGAGAGAAGTTGTCCCCCAGGTCCTAATGCCAGGCCCTTATCCTAAGAGCGGAAAGCATTCAATGAACACCAAAAGTTCTGTGCAATTAAACATGCATATTCTAAAAATCTAAAAGGTGTTCAAGAAGTGGAAAACGGATTCTAATAACTAAATTATTACAAATGAGTCTGAAAACGTTTATACCAAAGCTTAGTGACAGTATAGGCATGTATACCAATACACTAAAAATATTAGATATAACGTATCTCTTCTGCAGATCTTATCAGGCAATATAGTAAGAAAAAATTCATTGTTCAACAGATTTCATATTGGAGAGTGCTTATTGAACCAAAAGTATTTAAAACCATAAGTATGCCAAATAGATTTCAAGTTTAGGTGATTGTTAAAAACAGAAAATATATAATTTCATGAGACCACCATGTTTTTCATAACAGTACTACAAAAAATATATAAATAAATACATGGCAATCATACAGGTTCCCATTCCCCAAGATCTAACACATAAAATAAATCTTCGTTAAGAATCAAAGACTCATGCAGTTCAAAAATAGGGCATACAAAGTTGCAGTGTCAATTCATAAATTATATTATGTTGATACACCCATATGTTCAACATATATACTTTTAATATAAAGGATGTCATCAGCATCAATAAATGCATAAATTCTAAATCAAAGTATGAAACCTAGTGAATCATAGAATAGTACGAGATATAATATCACAAAGCTAAATTTCAATAAGGCAACATACCTTGATCATTAGATGCTTGTAAAACATGTCTAACTAGACAGTATAGAAAGCATATGTAAACACACTATAACTCAACAAATATAACCTACTTGTCCTAAATATTGTCAATATATTTATTAAGTAGTGTCTAAATTGTTAAAAATCACAATCATAAAGTAATCCAGACTTTACCTACGTTCAATCAGCACGGGTTTCAAAGAAATGGAACTGTTTAGCCCTGGTGGAAGGTGTGCCGCTAATTTCAATATCCAGTGTAATTCAGTTTTAGCCAATCTCTGTTCCATACTGCCCCCTCTCAAAGTTGGAAAAATTATGTCTAAAACTCTAAACATAAATGAGTGAGAAGGATATTCCTTAACATGCCTGGCTAGTGCATTTGTTTCCTCCTGTTTCCGAATCTCATAAAGGTGGTCATAGATACGGTCCCTCAACCTTCTCTTGGTTAGACCCACATAGAATACTGTACAATGGGAACAAGTAGCCAGATAAATCACATTTTTGGTGTTACAATCAGCATAATACTTGGGTCTGAAAACAAAATTCATGTTAGGATGTTGGTAGACCTGTATCCTACTTAAACTATTACATCTAGGACAATGTGTGCAGGGGTATGTTCCTTTACTTGCTATGTCTCCTAATACTAAGCTGGTTGATTTTCTTACATTAGTAACATGTTGATCATTACAGAGTTGCTTTTTAAGATTACTGCTATTCCTATAGCAAAATTTTGGTGTACGGCCTACTATACTACTAATCTCCTTATTTACTGTAAGAACATTCCAATTCTTCCTTATTACCCTCCTGACACTCTCCACTTCATTGGTAAATTTGATAACATAACTTAACCTATCTCCATGGACAGTAGAATCAGAAGTAACTTTCATCCTGTACCCACTTGAGTTAGGTAGTTCTACATTAGTAGCATAATCCATGTCACCAATAATTTCATGCCTCACTCTTCTCACCATATTCATATCATAACCCCTGTCTCTGAACAGGAGTTCCATATTGTTGGCTTCTTTCAAAAGATCATCTTCATTCTGACAAAGTCTAGACACTCTAGTGAATTGGCTAGTAACTATACCTCGAAAGGTGTAGGCTGGATGCATACTGTCTGGTGCCAGCAGCGCATTTTTCCATACAGTTTTCCTATATAGTGTAGTGACAACTTTTCCTTCTTCCGTTAATCTAAGTGTAACGTCCAGAAAGTTGACCTGTTGGTGTGAACTCTCTACAGTAAAGTTCAAGAAATCAGTGGTGGTTTGTAGATAACTAAGGAAGTGATGGAAGCTGTCAACCGTACCTTCCCAAAGTATAAGTATGTCATCTACAAACCGCTTGTAATATCTTATAAATTTAAAAGATTCATGGGTAAATAGAAACAGCTTTTCCCACCAGTATACTACCAGGTTAGCATATGTATTGGCACAGGGGGTGCCCATGGCAACCCCCCATGCCTGTAGGAAATACTCATCCTCAAATATAAACACGTTGTTATTCAGTACTATATCTAGTAGCTGAGTTACCAATATTATTCTATCATTAGAGAATTGAGTTTCCTTACGTAACAGCTCCCTGATGTACTGTATCCCTTTGTCATTAGGGATCAAGGTAAAGAGCTTTTCTACATCCATGGTTATAAGGAGATATCCTGTATTACTCTTTTCCAAATGTAAGTCCTTTAAGCTATCTAGGAGTTGGTAAGTGTCCCTAAGAATGGTACAGCAATTGTTCACTACTGGATGTAAAAGGCTCTCCAGAAAGATCGATATGCGGGCAGTTACCCACCCTTCACCCGCTACAATAGGTCTCATTGGAATGGGCCATACCTCTTTGTGGATCTTGGGGAGACCTTTCACAATGGGAATAACTGGGTCAGTTACCAAAAGATATTCATACATTTCTACACTGATTTGCCTGCATAATAGGAGATCATAAATGTTGTCTTTAACTGTTTGTATGATGGTAAAAACTTGTTGGACAGTAATGTGTTTATATGTCTTCTGTTCAGATAACAACCTCTTCATACAATTCACATAATCATCCACATCCATCAACACTACACCCCCCCCCCTTTATCAGCAGGTTTTACAACCAACATACTATCCCTTTTCAATCTAGCCAAAGCTTGGAATTCATCCCTGTTGAGGTTACAGAATCTTCCTTTTTTATTATTACATGCTGATGAAAACATTGCATAAAAGTCTCTTTCGCATAAGTCTAAAAAACATTGCACCATTGGATGAATAGGAGGTGTAAAGGTACTTCTGTTCTTAAACATAACACGAGGTTCAGACTTCCCAGCATTCCTCGCCTCATCAGTAGAGAATAATAGCTTAAGGCAGACCCGCCTGCAAAATAATCTTAAGTCCAATAGAGTGTCCTCTAAAGATGATCTGGCTGAAGGAATGAATGTAAGCCCTCTGTTAAGAAGGCTGTGCATAGCTGTATCCACAATATGGCTAGAAAAATTGAAAACAAGAGTCAGTACCTGGTCCTTCTGTTGGCCACATTTCGTTCCTCGGAATATTTGCGCTTTTTCGGTCCCCTGCTGCTGGAGCGCCCCCTGGGTTTGGGAGCAAATTTCCTTTGATAGGGTAAAAAAGGCGGAATCGAGGTACCTTGTGCACTGTTACTTTTAGGTATAGCTCCTGGGTTCCGACCTCCTTGTAAGGCCTCTTGATTGGGCGGAGGTGTATCTACAGTCGGAAAATCTATAGGGTCTAAATCACTGACCCTATTAGAAAGAACCACCGACTGTGGAATGGTTTGAGTGTTATTAAGTTGCTGAAATAAGCTACTGACAGTCTCTAAGTTAACTGCCTCACTATTTTGCTTCTGTGCATTCTGCATAGAGTTGGCTTGACCATCCTGATGTCTAGGCCAGACAAAGACCTGGCCGTTCTGGAAATCCAGAAAATCTCTCTTTAATTTATGCTGTTTTGTCTTACTCAACCTCTCACCAAAAGATTTAACTTGTGTGAAAACCAAGAGAAGCTTCTCTACACAATACTCTGATTCAAAACTGTCCACTATCCTTTGATATAGCGTATCAGTTTTAGCACGAAGATCAATTTCGAGTGGAGAAAAATAATTCAAGAGTAGTCTCACATAGTCGAATCCTAGATTAATGTTTAAATCTTGCCACTGCTTTAATAAGGAAGGATGGGAGTCCCCATACGTAGGCATGCAGAAAACCCGCATGCCTCTGGGGACCACCTTATAATGCAAGCAGGCTTCTAAATGTAGTCTTTGCCACAAATACCTTTGTAATTGGTAGAGGTTATTCTCTAGCATTTTCAATTGTTCATGAAATTCATTCAGATTTTCTCCGGTATCAGACGTTGGCCTGTGGGTTCCCACTTCATTCAAATCCAGTGACAATAAAGGGTTCGATTCATGTCTGAACAAATCCGTCCACAAACGAGACAAGTCCCTCGACCCTGGAGTAGAAGCAGCCCCAACATTCTGGCCTTCCATCGTGTGCGTTGAGTTGTGAACAAAGGGCAGGAGCACAAACAAAATTGTAAAGAACACAACTCCCTGCTGAAGACGTTCTCACCAAGAAAACAAATGAATAAAAACCAAAAGAATGAGAACAGTCACCACGAACAAATCACTACTGTATGCAGGTCCAAGGATAATCACAGTAAAATCCAATAATGTCCACCATAAAATTGTAGAAAATCATTTATTTGGAACGTAGGATGAGCGCTTTCGCATAGTTAAACTATGCTTCATCAGATACAATAACATAAGACAATGCAAAGACAAATAAGTACCATACATTTTGGCGGGCTCATTAAGTTAAACATCAATTATCGCTTAACTAGATTGACAATCATGATGAACTCACAATAAGTTACCTTGAAAACAGTGCACTTGTTTCAATGCAGAACTTACGTTGCATGACATTCCAAGACAATTCTAAAAATATTCATTAAAGAATCAAACTTTGCAAAATTCAAATAATACATAAAAATAAAAACTTCAAAAATACAAATGTTAAATAAAATCATTAGTAAACCGCTAGCTCAAGAGCGTATAGCGCTCGCAAACATACTACACTAGTTAATTATATAGAACTTTTACCAGTGAGATCGATTACTAGCTATATATGCCTAATTCCTCAAATATCAACATCCATCTAAAAACTGTACCTTGATCACTAGATGTTCAGTGAAAAACGTACACTTAATCCACAATTCCATCAGCGGGGTAGACTCCGTACTGAAGCATCAACACATTGTCGTCATCACCACGAGGTGAACCTCATTTCATTCGCTGATATTATCACATGCTTTCAATGCTCTGAAAGGAGTACCTCTGGCAGAGAGAAGTTGTCCCCCAGGTCCTAATGCCAGGCCCTTATCCTAAGAGCGGAAAGGCAGATCTTTGATTTGATAAAAGCACCAGGCTAAACACTTTTTTATGTTTGGGTGGTTGTTAAGATTTATCATATTGTTATTAATCTTGATATTAGGGTTCATATGTATTGGTTGAGCCATAATTAAGGAATTGTTTGAGTTCAAGGATGTTATGAGTTTTTGGAAACAGATCATATTATTGATTAAAATAGGATATATTTTGAAGTCTTTTAGAGTTTTGTTATTTAGAAAAGGTATAGCCTTTGGATTTATGTTGGAAGAGCTGAGGTGCTGGTAATAGATTTTGATCCAGAGAGGGTGCCATGAAGTATCTGAGAGTTCATAATTGACTAACTGTATTATGTGACTGGCATTTATAATAAGGTAGTAAGTCTTGAAGTCAGGAAGGTTCATACCGCCTTTCTCCTTGGACAGAGTTAATCTGTAGAATTAATTCTGATGTTCTTAGGATACCAGATGAATTTGCTCAATGTTGTTGTCATCTCAGAGAAAAGCATGTTTGGAATGCTTTGATTGATGGCATTAAAATGAAACAAAATCTTGGGGAGGATATTCATTTTTAGGATTGCTGTTTTGGAGAGAAAAGAAAGTTTTAGATTTTTCCATCTGTCTAGATCTTCTGTAACTTTTGACCATGCTTTATACAGATTTTTTTTTATTATTTCTTGATGGGGATGGACGAAGGTGATGCCTAGGTACTTAAGTGAATAATCAACTTTAATTTTTGTTTCTGAAATGAAAAACTCCTTATGTGCTGAAGGATTTAACGGAAATATTTTTAATTTACTTGGATTCATGGCATAATTTGATAAAACCGAGAACATGTCAATGGAACTTAGTATATTTTCTAAGTCTGTGGATGGAAACTCAAAGTAGATGTTAAGATCATTAGCAAATGCTGTGTACTTAACTTGGACTTTAGAAATGTATACAGAGTGGTAAAATGTTTTCTGGCTCAATTTCAAGAGGAGGGCCTCTAAATAAATGTTGAATAGAATAGGAGAAAGCGGACGCCCCTGTCTTGTTCCATATATTATTGGAATATGAAAAAACAAACAAAATAATCCCAATGTGCACAAAACTTAGTTTTAATAAAAAAGAAAAGTAAGCGCTTTCGCAGACATACACTGTCGCTTCATCAGACTAAAACCTTAAAATGCATCAAATATTTAAATAGGAATGAATAGAACCAATTTGTTCCAATTAATTAATCAATCAAATAATAAAATTGGTAGATGCAATTCAAGTAAAACACATATACTTAATTTTAAAACTTACAAAAGTGTATATGCAACTTGCAAAAATATATATAAAAACACATATATATGTAGATAGATGCTTCTATCTAAAACTAATGTTTAAGCCTTTTGAGTTTCAAAAAGGGTTTCACAGAAAAAGCACCATTTAGTCCTGGAAATTTTTCAGCATCCAGCAATAAAATCCATTTCTGTTCCAATGCTTCAACTTTTGTTTCTATATCGCCTCCTCATGGGCTAGCATTCAATGACTGAATAACAAAAAATTTAAAGGTATGTGTTTTGTCAGTAGCCTTGACATGGTTTGCTAAGGCATTACTCAACTTTTGATTGCGAATGTCTCTATTATGTTCTAATATTCTATCTTTTAATAGTCAATTCGTTTTACCTACATAAAAAGCATGGCATTGCTGACAAAAGGCAAAATAAACTATATTTGACGTATGACAATCTGCATAGTGTTTAGCATTTATAGTAAAGTTTCTAATGGGATGTATATATACATAGCTGGAATAAATATATTGACAGGCAGAACAATTTCTGCAAGGGAAAGTTCCTATTCGAGTAGATTCATATATTCTCTTAGTATGGTTACTATCTTTATTACACAGATGCTGTTTAAGGGACATATTATTTCTAAAAGAGAATGAAGGTACTTTATCAGTTTTGTTTCTCAGCTCAGATTTGGTATGTAAAATATGCCAGTTTCCTTTAATGACATCACAATATTCATTGATGTCACTAGAGAACTGAAAAATAACCCTAGGGTGATTATTCAAATGTGCATTTATCCCTTGAATTTCACATTAATTTACAGCCGTATCTTATTATTGGAATACGGTTTGATTGTTTTCTGTTTATGTATAATGTAGTTGTGGCCTTGTTGTAAAGTACTCTGATCATAGCAATAAATTATTCAGGAAGAGCAAACCGTTTCAGAGTCTTAAAAAAGAAGTTTAAGTTGACTTTGTCAAAAGCCTTTTGTGCATCTACAGAAAGTGAGTACTTGGGGGATTTGTCTTTAACTGTTATGTTTGTTATTGCTTCTATTGTTAACATATTGTCCCAAACTTGCCTATTGCTCATGAATCCAAGCTGTTCGTGAGATATAATACAACAGAGTATCTTACTAAGTCTATGAGCCAGTAATGATGATAGGATTTTTATATCTAGGTTAATTAGTGCAATTGGACGATAATCATTGGGGTTGTTCTCATTCACGTTAGGCTTTGGTGTAAGTATTGTCTTAGAATTATTTATATATAAGTCAGTAATGCCAAATTTTATTATATAATTATATACTTTGAGTAAGATAGTAGCCAAATGTTTCTTGAAGGATTTATAGAATTCCGCTGAGTATCCATCGGGGCCTGGGGCTTTCCCTGATTTCAAGTGATTGATGGCTAGCGATATTTCATCCACAGTTATTGATGCCTTTAGTTTATTTATCTGAATATCATTTAATATTGGGAATTCTAGATCGTTTAAGATGTTATCAGTGAGTGCCTCCTCAACATGTGTTTGGGGGCCATATACCTCTTGATATATTCTTTCAAAACTTGAATGATTTCCTTGTCCAAAATGTAGGATCTATTATTGTAATTAATTTGTTTTATTCTAGAGGGTGAATGTTTGATGTTGATTAGTCTTGCCAGAATTCTAGAAGGGGTTTGTGCCCATTCAGCATATCTATGGAGAAGTCTGAGTTTGTTAAGTGAAGATTGGTTTAATTGGATTTCATGCAGTTGTTTTTGTATGGCCAGCATCTGTTTTTCTAAATCTGGGTTGTATTTGGCATGCATATCTAACTCTAAACTTCTTAGTTTGGATTCTAAGGTAACCATTTGTGATTTAGACTGTTTCTTTAGTAAGGATGCTTTTTGAATTAGTATTCCTCTAAGTCTTGCCTTGGATGTCTATATACATTCTGATGATCTGCCCACCTTTTTGTTAGCAACTGGGTGAATAACTAAAGCTGACACCATATATAAATAGAAAAGAAAACTGCCCCAGATGTCTCAGTGTAACATAACACAAATCCAAACAAAAACACAAGAAAAAGTGGAGTCACTGAATCCTTTGCATGAACCTTTAATACCACAAGTTAAGGGCTTTCAGCCAGAAACGGCCTTCTTCAGAACAAACAACTCAATGAATACAACCCTGTTATATAAAATGGTTAGAAATCTTAACCAATCACATCTCAGTTCCAATTAACAAATTACAAAATACATTTACCTAAAACCATGGATGCATTCACAAGAGGTATTATTTCTAAAACTATGTTTGATTTTTTTCAAGTTGACAAACCCAAGATAGGGCATCTTTTTGGTATCCCGAAGATACACAAAGATGAGCAGTTTCCTCCCTACAGGCCCATTGTTTCTTCACCGGCATCCAAGTTAGAGCCTTGTTCTAAATTTATTGACAGTACTTTGCTTAAGTTGGTTCAGAACACAGAGTACTTTATTAGAGATTCTTTTGATTTTTTTAAGTAAAATTAAAAGCATTAAAGCAGAAGCAGGGGATTTTTTAGTTACAGTGGATGTGACATCATTATACACTTGTATTCCTCATGAAGTGGGTTTAGAATGGGTTGGTTATATGTTGATTCACAATGGGGAGTATGATTTGGAAGAAAGTAAGTTTATGTTGGACTGTATTGACAATATTCTTTCATATAATTTTTTTTGTTTTTGACAACAAATATTTTTTACAAAGTGTGTGGTGATGGGTGCAAGGATGGCTCCCAATTATTCCAATTTGGTAATGGCATACTGGGAGACCAACATCATGTTTAAGATTGTCAACAGGGAAAAGATTGTAGCTTATTATTGCTTTATTGATGACCTCTTTTTTATTTGGAGGGGAACAGAGTCTGAACTTTCAAAATTTGTAGAAGATATGAACAATAGTACCTCTTTTTTAAGATTTACTGGTGTTGGAATACTTCAAAAGTTTGTTTTCTAGATACAGAAGTCTTGAAAGAAGAAGGGAAGAATGTATTGGGCTCAGTTAACAGTTATAAAATATAGCTAGTAATGGTTTGCTGCATTACTCTAGTATGCATCCCACTTATGTCAAGTACAACATCATTAAAAGGCAGCTAGTTAGATTAAATAGGCTCACAAGTGATGAGACAAAGCTAGATTCTTTAGTGGAAGAGCTACATTGGAGGTTTAAAAACAGAGGGTATCCCCCTGAAATAGTCAATGAGGTGTTGAGCATCAATTGTAACAAGGAGGCCACAAGAGGTAACACACAAGGTGATCACGATTTGGTTACTTCTATGTTGCTTATGTTCACCATAGATAGTAAAGAAATTAAGGACATTATATCCAATAATTGGAGAATTTTAGCATCTAACAGTGACTTAAGGGCAGTTGTAGGAGAAGCACCTCTTTTTTTAAACAAAAGAGCTAAGAATTTCAAGGAAATGTTGGAAGGTGGACATAATAAGAGGGTTAGTAAAAGTGGAGGTACTTTTAAGTATAAAAGTTGCAATTTTTGCAAATACTTTTCAGAAGGGACATATTTTGAAGTTTGCAACCAAAGAAGAAAATGGAAGGTTCCTGGCAACTTCAGTTGAAATCCACCTACGTGGTATACATGGCTAAATGTTTGGTCTGTTCTTCTTTCTATATTGGAAAGACCAACAGACGATTAAAAAATAGAATATACAAACATTATTATGCCATCAGAAAGAATAATTTGGATAATGCCCTTTACAAGCATACCATTACATGTGCAGGTGACAAGAATGGTGTTAAATTTTGCTTTGGGGTTATTGATAATTTTCCCCAGGATTTTAATGGAGACAGAGATGGGGAACTTGATTACATGGAATTTAAATGGCAGATTTTGTTGGATGCATGTAGGGCACCAGGTTTGAACAATGGAGTTAATTACAAAACAGTTCTAAAAAGAAAGGCATATTACAACAAATGTAAATAGAATGTACATTTTAAATGTTTTATGTTAACATTTTATTTAAGTAACATGTTGTTATGTGGTTGCCCTGCCCCCCTTTTTTTACTTGAATTGTCTATATGAATTTTTTTAAGTGAATGGTTTTAGGTAAATGTTTTTTGTAATTTGTTAATTGGAATTGAGATGTGATTGGTTAAGATTTCTAACCATTTTATATAAGAGGGTTGTATTCATTGAGTTGTTTGTTCTGAAGAAGGCCAAAGTTTTTGGCTGAAAGCACTTAACCCATGGTATTAAAGGTTCATGCAAAGGATTCAGTGACTCCACTTTTTCTTGTGTTTTTGTTTGGACCATATACAAATAGTTTAAGAAAATAAATGATATTTCAGATCAGCAGACAAGCATAGTTGTACTTGGAGTGGTCAGGTTTTGCAAATCAGTAAATGAAGACCAAGCTTCCATCTGGAATGTTAGCTGAAGTAGTAATAATAATAACAATATTGATGATAGTAATTCAACTGTGGAGGTGGTGTTGCGGTAGCATTGTCACCTCACAGTTAGACATTGCCCGTTCTATTCTCAGTTAGAGAGTCTTCTGTGTGGCGACATGCGTGAATGGGCGTTCCTTCGTTGAAGGTTGTGCGTTAGGCCCGGCAAGCCAGCACGTAAAAATCTACTGCCAATCATTAGCGGACCGGAGTTCCGCTGTGGTGACCCCTAACTGGGAAAAGCCGAAAGACGCAACAATGATGATAGTAATTCCTTTTTTTTAGCATTTTATACTTCTGGAGGTAGAAGTTGATGGCATGCAATACACCATAAAGACTTTCAGAAAGGATATAAAACATTCAGGATACACAGTATGAATTAAAACTGCTAGAGCTTATTTCCCAAGTCATACAGATCTTATTTTCTTGCTGGGATCACAAGGGTGAGGCCGTTTTTATAACAGTTTTATTGCCTCGGAAGGTATTGTCATGGTTGATGACAGCGAGATTCATGATATTGCAACAGACCTGAACAAGGGTAGAGAAAGTAGACAGACGGGTATTAAAAGGCTTGAAAGGACAGTAAGCAGCTCTTGCAGTATAGTTTAGTGGGTTAACTGCTGCAGATATATGGCTGAGGCCCAACATCACTCAGTGGAGTGAAGGTTTGCTGGTTGAAACAGGATGAAATGCTGAAGTGCATCTCATCATGCATTATTCACATGTTTTATTAGGTTGCATGCAGAAAGGTGATCGAAGAGCCTTACATTATTCCACTCAGCTTTAGTAGGAGGGCATTAAGGTCAGATTATGGGGTAAACTGCCTAACAAGATAAAAATATAATACATGAATACAGGATATTTCATTTACATAGAGATTAACATAATTGTTGCAGTCAAATGCTTTAAAAAAAAAAAAAGCAGTTTGTACTGAAATGCAGGCAGCACAACATAACATTCAGAGCACAGCATATTCTATGAGGCAGAATGCTAATGCTGGTTCACTTTCTCATTTTCAGTGGGACAGGTTCCAGAAATTGGTGCCATCAGCAGAACCAAACCCTTACAGGATTCTACAACACCTCTGGGACATGACGAAACATGGATATGAGGCACAACAGAGAAAGCACTGCATCCAACTACACTAGTATGGTAGAAGAAATGTACTGCCTATTTAATAGAAACAAGAGCTAGTGCAGGGTGGCAAGTAAAATGGCCAGTATTTATGGCACAACTATCAAGTTACATTTTTAGTTTAAAAAATTGAGTATGTCTGGATTCAATGCTGCTGTGCACATGGCACCAATTAGTTGGCACCAAGAGTCAGGGTGTCAGGACACCATGCAATCATTTGCAATTACAAAACTTCTCCAATGTCGGGTAAAAATGGATTTCAGAAGAACAGGTTTGCATCAACCCATCAGGCCGAGTAATTCTGTATGGCTATGGGGAGTTCTGAGATAAGTATGTAGTTTGGAATACGAACTGTGGCTGTTTTGAACAGCAGAATTAATAGGATTTTGTGGTGCGTTCCAAATATCTGAGATAGTGTAGCACAGTAAGACAACCATTCCATGGGTTGTAGAGCTCAGTGATATTAAGCTAGAGGCTGACAGGGTAGGGGTTCATGTGAGGAAGAATAAAACAGACTAGCTAGGAAGAGGAGTATGACAGAAGCTGCAGTCCCCAAATGATAGAAGGTGGGATATAGTTGGATGGTTTAAGAAATACCAGGTGATCCATACGAGTGGTAAAGCACCATTCATATGTCACAGAGATTGTGCTCCCTTATCTAGTTACCAATTCAGGGCAGCCTGAAAAAACCATAGTAAGGCTGGATTTTGACATTTGTAAGTTAACAGTTCATCCATTCAGAATAGTAGCCACATCACATGCCCACACAAAGGGGAATCATAAATTGAGGTACTGTGGTTAGGTCAGGGATCACAAGCTTACAGAAGATATGTCAGAGCATGATGACTAATTAGCATTCTGTTTTGCAGGTATCATAAAGCAGCTGACAAAGGTGTGGATTCTAGAGCATTCTTTTGTGTACCAAGAGGCCAGAGAATTGGATGAATGTGTGAGCAGCTTCGGTTTCAAACCGAAAGAAATGTGGATTAGTCAGCTAAGAAGGAGAGGAATGCAGTGGCGGCATCTGCTGGTAATTTTAACAGAGTATTCCAAATCATTACCTGAGAAAAGTTGAATTGTAATACATATAGGGGGAATAATGTGTCAAGTGGCCCATTGTTGTACCTGAAAAAATAAAATTTGTCAGTGGTCCAGGAAGATCAGACAGATTTGACTGAACATTAATCATGTGTAGTCAGATATATTTCTAAGACCAGTCCAGCAAGGAGCAAATAATGTTAGAGCAGTAAAAAGCACTAGGAAGTTGACCAACAGATTCATTAGACAACAGATAAGAAATCTAGGGGGCTGGCTACTGCACCACACTAATATCAGTTCACCAGATCTGTACAAAAGTGGTGGAGTTCACCTGTCACATTCAGAAGCAGTTATTTAAAGGAAACCTTGAAGAAGGAATTGCAAAGTTGGCAGGTGTGCTTAGGGGGAAAGACGGCGTGTAGGGAAAGACATTTTTCTGTGGTGGAAGGGCAGACTTGGAAAACTAAAACTGCAAAGGAGTGTGTTTAGCCTGACGTGTGGTGCAGGCTTGGACAGCTTGGCCCTTCTCTGGATGGGTAGTGGGCAAGCTGGAGGCCACAGCCTGGGGATCCACAAGTGGCAGATCCCCTTTAGATACTGGTATCTGGCAGAATGGTGACAGGGGACTGTAAGTGTTTGGTTGTAGGTCCCTTCAGCCATTGGTGTTGGTTGAGCACTTACTGGGACTGCAGTGTTATATTATGGCTTGGTTGATTGGATTCGACATTCTTCCAAGTTCTGCCTTTTGTACACATCTGAATATTCTTGGTTGGCATTAGTTTGATTGGCATTGACTCATGATCTAGCACTGATCTGATACCTAATTTGATTGTCATAATAAATACATGGTTGTAGCTTTCTTTTTTTCCAAACAAGTATGTGGTGTTATTAGTAAAATTATGTGAATGCTTATTTTCATCCAAGGAGTTAGGGTGGGAGGATGGCAGTATGGTTAAGGTGTTAACCTTGCAGACATAAGATGCAGCGTTTGATTCTCACATGGAGTAATTGACTAGGTTTATAATGGCCCACAAGGGCAGTTACCCTAGTATAAACCTATGAGCAATTAGTGCTGATAACATGATTCGCAATCAACTCAGCTCATAAGTAAAAAGACCTTGTGAATGTTTTTGGCTTTGGTAGATATTTTTGTCTCGGATTTGGCTTTGGTGGATTATATTATGTTCCTGTGTTGTTTGTTTATTTCAGTGATGAGGGTTTTAATGTTCTAGGAATTACTCTTCTTACCATTGGTCAAAATTATTTTCCTTTTATTGTAAAGCTTGTTGATACTATGGTTCTGCCATGTGGGTTTGTTTCTGGGGTTTGGCCTGCACTTGTTCCTACAGGGTATAGCTTCATCTCTACAGTTGTTTACATGCTGATATAGTTGGTGGCAGAGTCGGCTCTAGCACTAGGTAACCAAAGTAGTCACCTAGCGGACACTGGCTAGGAGACATCCCATGCTGGCTAGTGGGTGGGGGTGGGGGTGGGGGGCTTTGGCCAGTAGATTTATTTTTTAATTAAAAAAAATATATATATATATGTTTTGTGTCCCTTTGCACAGACATGACAGGTGTGTGCGACCTGTTTTTGTCTCCTGCATCTGTGCAACCTGTTGCTTACATCTTCATCTTCCACACGAGTGGAATTTGAATGCCAGAAGACGTTTGAAATGCGGACCATGAATGGAAAACTGAGAGATAGGTGTGTGTGTGTGTGTGTGTGTGTGTGTGTGTGTGTGTGTGTGTGTGTGTGTGTGTGTGTGTGTGTGTGTGTGTGTGTGTGTGAGGAAGAGGTAAGTAGGGGTGTGTGTGTAATAAGTAGGTAGGTATGTGTGCAAGAGGGTCTATATCATTTTAGTGAATGGCTATTCAGCGAATAGCCATTTGTTGAACCCCTATTTATTGAAGACGCTCTTCAACAAATGGCACATTTTAATTAGGGGAAATCAGCGGTTGGCCAACTAGGCCACAGGGAAAAAAAAGAAAAACATATAATTTAAAACATACAAAGAAGGGGGGAATATGCCCCCACACCCCCTAACTAAATATGCCAAGTCTGAGATCACACTACAGTGGGGAAAAAGCAAATTCCAGATGTGGCCAACTGCTGATTTGCCCTAGTTAAAATGCACTGTTTGAAGAAGACCATCTTTGATAAATATGGATTTGATGAATGGCTATTCGCTGAATAGCCATTTGATAAAATGATACAGGTCCATGTAAGAAGCAGCTAGGCAGGTGTGTGTGTGTGTGTGTGTGTGTGTGTGTGTGTGTGTGTGTGTGTGTGTGTGTGTGTTTGTGTCTATTTGTGTGAGACGAAGAAGTAAGTAGAGGTGTGTGTGTGTGTGTGTGTAAGAAATAGGTAGGTGTGTGTAAGAGGGTCTATATCACTTTATTGAATGGCTATTCACAAATAACCATTCGTCACACCCCTATTCATCGAATGGCAAATTTTAATTAGGGGAAATCAGAGGTTGGCCAACCAAGCCAATGTGAAAAAAAAAAAAAAAAAACTTAAAATTTAAAATCTACCAAGGTGAGGGACTATGACATCCTCTAACTAAATATACCAACTCCGAGACTGCATTACAGTAGGGAAAAGGGCAAATTCCTGATGGTGGCCAACCACTGATTGCCCTAATTAAAATTCTCCATTCGATGAAGGGCATCTTCAACAAATGAGGGTTCGACGAATGGCTTACTGCTGAATAGCCTTTCGATAAAGTGATATAGACCTGTATAAGAAGTAACTAGGAAGGTGTGTGTGTGTGTGTGTGTGTGTGTGTGTGTGTGTGTGTGTGTGTGTGTGTGTGTGTGTGTGTGTGTGTGTGTGTGTGTGTGTGTGCGTGCGTGTGTGTGTGTACGCGTGCCTCTCAACTGTCCAGATTTTCTCATAGGTTCATACTAGGCTATCTGCCCTAGGGCATTTATAAGCCTAGCCAGAGTGTGTTTGGCTTTCACCACCCATTTTAAATTAATTTTGCTATGCCCTTTTTCGAGGTTAGTATACTGTGCCTCTGTCTAACAGTGACACAGAAGTGATACCTGGGGTAAACTTACGATCCACCATCCACTCATCAAGATTCCTCTTGAAGAGAGTTAATGAGGGACTCTGCCTAACCTGGACTGGGATTTTATTCCAGAGTGAAGGGAGCCTCTGGGTTATGAATCTGTCCCTCCAGCATGTCCTATTTATTTCAGTGCTGAGGTTCAAGTCTCTCGAGCGCATAGCTCGATGGGATTTGGATTTTCTGAGGTGCAGCATGTCCATTAATTCCGGGTTGGACATGGCTTTATACGTCAGGCACAGATTGCCTCTGAGCAGGTGGTATGCCACTGAGTAGAGCTGGAGTTTCTTTAACCAGGCAGCATATGGCATCTGTTTGAGCCCTTTGATCCTCTTGGTGAGGTACTTTTGGGGTCTTTCCAGCTGCTGCAGGTGTCTGGTAAGGTACATCCCAAAAGGGGCATTGTGCTCAATTATGGGCCTGATGAGGGATGAGTAAAGAGGCACGATGACCTCCCCTGATCTAGATGTGAATCCCTTCATGATTAGGTGGGCTATATAAAATGTTTTTCTAACCACTTTGGCCACGTGGTTGTCAAATGAGAGATTGCTATCAACTTGGGTCCCCAGGTCCCTAATTACTTCTTCTGTACTTAATGGATTACCACTTATGTGGTAATTTGTGGGCACTTCCAAAGGGGATGACTATACACTTTTTGGCGTTTAGCTTGAGGCCACGGCTCAGGCACCAGTTGTCTGTTTCTATGAGGCCCTTTTGGAGGATGCTTGTGTCGGCTGGAGAGTCGATTATGGCGCCCAGTTTGCAGTCACCTGCGAACTTGGTCAGCCGCAGTCCATCCATGTTGGCCTGTACCTCTGAGAAATATATACCGAACAAGAGAGGTCCCAGGACTGAGCCTTGTGGGATGCCACTTGTAACTGATTTGGAGTCTGACATGGCTCCAGCAATTCTAACCATGTGGGTTCTGTCCTTGAGCCAGTTTGCAACCCATCTAGTGACATAGGGGTTTATATTTAAGCTGGTGAGCTTATCTATAATGCCCGAGTGGGGTATTGTATCGAAGGCTTTTGCGAGGTCCAGGTAGGCTGTGTGGACCACCTTCCCCTCATCAATGGCCTTGGTTACTGTTTCAAAGAAATTGACCAGGTTTTAGAGGCAGGATCTGCCCTTAACAAAGCCGAACTGGGTAGGATCCAGTGTCTGTACGTCCCCAATATCTTTATTTATAAGGTCCATGATGATCCTTTCCATAGCTTTGCAGACCAAGCTAGTCAGGCTTATGGGGCGATAGTTTCCAGGATCATTTGAGGCACCACCTTTGTGGAATGACCACCGTCGCTGTACACCACTCTTTGGGTACATATCCTGTAGTAAGGCTGAGATTGAACAGTAGTTTTATGTTTCGGTTTAGCTCTTCTTGGAGTTCATGTAGGACGCAGCCTGGGACACCGTCTGGTCCCATTGATGCTGTGTTTTTTTGCTTTGGAGAGGGCAGCTCTTAACTGAGCATCTGAGATGTCAGGGGGCAGCGCTCTGCTGGGATAGATATTTGCCCTTTTGGTGGGGAGGGGGGGAGAAGTTAGCGCTGAACCTGTCAGCTAGGATGTTGGCAATGTCTGTGGGTTTGGTGTATTTTTTGTCATTTTGGACTAATTCTGAGCATATCTGGGAATTCCCACCCAGGTTCCTAACATATCTAAAGAAAGCCTTGTGATTATCCTTAGTGTCCTGTGCAATTTTTCTCTCGAAGCTGGCCTTAGACGATTTTATGAGTGCCTGTAGTTTTTTGCTAATACTGATCAGAGATGCCTTCCCCTTTTGGGATTTTGCTCTATCATGTAGTAGCTTCCTCCTTCTATTGTATAGTTTGTTTATGGCTGGGGTCCACCAGACAGGATGTCTGCCTTTGGAGGATTGGATCTTGGTTTTATTTGGGATTGCATGGTCCATGCATCCCTGAAGGTGTTCATAGAATGTGTTTATAAAGGATTCTGCGGTCTGGGCCTTATTTTCCACAGGTCCGGGGGCTTTGAAGGATTCCACCTCAGTTTTGAGGAGTGTGAAATTTGCTTTAGAGAAGTTTTTCACTGTGGTTTTCTGGGCAGGGAGTGGGGTCGGGATGTGAATATCCAGTGAGATTAGATTATGGTCTGATCTTACCAGTGAGGGATACACTTCTGGTCTGGAGCATAGAGTCCCCATGTTGGTGATGATCAGGTCCAGTATGTTTTCCCCTCTTGTGGGAGTGGTAACAAGTTGTTCCATAGCATTTGAGTTTATAAATTCTAGGAAACTTTGGGCTAGGGTGTTGGAGCTAGAGTAATGCTCCAACTCTATGTTTGGGTAGTTGAAGTCACCCAATATAATGGTGTTTGGAGAGACCTTCATATTTTCCAGTGTTCTCAGGAAGGCCGAGTGGATTTCCTGGGTTTGGGAGGGTGGTCTGTAGCAGGCTATAAACTAGAAGGCAGTTTTACCCACTGTTAGTTGCACATGGATAGTCACTGATGCTTCGTGCTGTGCCACTAACCTGGAGGCGTGGGTATCTTTGACGAATATTGATACTCCCCCTCCTTTTGTGGTTCGGTCCAAGTTTTGGGGCTGAAAAGCATGGTATGAGGTATAACCTGGTAGTGCTGGGGTGCTCTCTGGAGCCTTGAACCAGGTTTCTGTTACTGCACAAATATCGATGTTCTCCATGCTAAGGAGAGTTTCAAGTGCATGCGTCTTGAGGTTTAGACTTCTGGCGTTGATTAGCACTACTCTTAGTTTCTTATCCCTTGTGATACCTATGGAGGTGGGTTTGTCTTTTGAGCCTTGCCTAAAAAAGGCACTATGGGGGTAGCAAGAGCCTTTGCCAATATCTGAAAGCCCAGGGATGATAGTTGCAAGCCGTCCCTAACGAAGCATCGTGGCTTGTCGAGCATGTCATCCCAGGCTGACAGGCATTGAATCCCCTTTGAATGACACCAATACTTAAGCCAATTGTTGAAATTGATCATCTTGTCTTCATATTGTGACATCATTCTTGGTGAGGGTAAGATGCTACTCAAGGTCAGGGTCATACCGGCCTGGGCTACATGCTCAGAGAGCACCTCTGTGTTTCTTTTCATGTAGTCCAGGGAGGTATGTCTCAGGTCATTCACACCAGCATGGACAATGACTGAGTCATATTTGTACTTGCCTTGGAGTGACCTGAGTGCTTGTGTCATAATACCCATATTTTTGCCTCATATTTTTAGTGTGTTTCTCATAGCATTTGTGTTTATCTGGGTTGACTGTGGCAAATCAGTGAGGAAAACGTCACTAAATAATGACAGGCATTTGAGATTCAGACTTCATATCCTTCATAAAATTCATAACACAACACATTTTATTCTAGCATCTTTATAAGTTTGAGAGAGCAATATTTGAAGGTTGTCCCTATGTTTGGGGCTTTGTCCCCCCCAATATTTTTGGCTTTGCCCAGATTATTTTTCCTAAGAGATTGAGAAGTATGCTGTATGTTTGTGTGCATGTATGTGTGTGTAAGAGGGAGCTGTGTGTGTGTGTGTGTGTGTGTGTGTGTGTGTGTGTGTGTGTGTGTGTGTGTGTGTGTGTGTGTGTGTGTGTGTGTGTGTGTGTGTGTGTGTGTCTGTGTGACTGTGTGTGTCTGTGTGTGAGACAGAGGTGTGTGCTTGTGTGTGTGTGTGTGTGTGTGTGTGTGTGTGTGTGTGTGTGTGTGTGTGTATGTGTCTGTGTGTGTCTGTGTGTAAAAGGGAGGAGTGTGTGTGTGTGTGCATGTGTGCGTGTGTGCGTGTGTGTGTGTGTGTGTGTGTGTGTGTGCATGTGCGTGTGTGGATTCACTTCATAATCTTGAAAGACTGAAATCTTAAATTTCAGTTTTTAGAGACCATGAAATCGAATCCAAACAACACTGAAAGCCAAAACCACAAAGCCCAAAACCACGAAATTTAAAACACCAAAAACACAGCAAACACTGGACCACACATATACCACAACGAACACACCACAAAATAAACAAAACAACACACATCCACAAACCTACATCACAAATAAGCAGAGGGGCAAGCCCCCTCCTGCACCCCCCCATGTGGGGGGCTGGACCCCCCACACCCCCCTTACTTATATATACTAACTCCAAGATCGCACAAGCAGAAAACAAAAGCAAACTCACAAACACACATTCTACAGTCCCTCACACACACACACACACACACACACACACACACACACACACACACACACACACACACACACACATGCACACACACATGCACACACACGCACACACATCACACATATCAGCACACTCACATACACTCAAACTCCCACCCAAAACCCTTACAAAACACTCACTTACCTGACATTACACCTAAATCCACACACGGCACCATACACCATCCACATACAATCCTGGACATTAGGTAGCGTAAAGCCATAACCTCAAATTCGAGATATGCACTTTTGCTATTTCAAAACTTCGACTTTATAGCCTCGAGATACTGAAATTCAACATTTCAGTATTTCATGATTATAAAGTGTTTCTGTGTGTGTACGTGTGTGCATGTGTGCGTGTGTGTGTGTGTGTGTGTGTGTGTGTGTGTGTGTGTGTGTGTGTGTGTGTGTGTGTGTGTGTGTGTGTAACAGGGAAGTATAGGTGTGTGTATGTAAGCGGGAGGTAGGGGTGTGCTGTGTATAAGAGGAAGGTGTGTGCATCTGTGTGTGAGAGGGAGGTGTGTGTGTGTGTGTGTGTGTGTGTGTGTGTGTGTGTGTGTGTGTGTGTGTGTGTGTGTGTGTATCTGCATGCGTGTGTATGTCTGTGTGTAAGAGGGAGCTATGTGTGTGTGTGTGTGTGTGTGTGTGTGTGTGTGTGTGTGTGTTTATGTGCAAGAGAGAGGTATGTGATCTGTGTAAGAGGGGGTGTGTGTGTATTTGTGTGTGTGTGTAAGAGGGAAGCATGTGTGTGTGTGTGTGTCTGTGTGTAAGAGGGTGGTTTGTGTGTGTGTCCAAGAGGGAGATGTGTATGTGTTTTTGTGTGTGTGTGTGTGTGTGTGTGTGTGTGTGTGTGTGTGTGTGTGTGTGTGTGTGTGTGTGTGTGTGTGTGTGTGTGTGTGTGTGTGTGTGTGTGTGTGTGTGTGTGAGAGGGAGGCTTGTCTGTGTGTGTGTTTGTAGGAGGGAGGAATGTGTGTGTCTGTGTGGAAGAGGCTGGTTTGTGTGTGCGCGTCTAAGAGGGAGTTGTGTATGTTTGTGTGTGTGTAAGAGAGAAGTAGGTGTGTGTGTGTGTGTGTGTGTGTGTGTGTGTGTGTGTGTGTGTGTGTGTGTGTGTGTGTGTGTGTACGAGGGTGATGGTGCATACCTCTCAACTGCCCCCGATTTTCAGGGACATCCCTGATCTTCACTGAAATTTTAGTTCTGTCCCTCTTAATCCCACCTAAAAGTGGTGACTTTTGGAGAAAAGGTGATGAAGTACACTTAATAAATGATGAGAATAATTAAAGCTACAGACTTCTTTTACTTTACAAAATGTGTATTGACTCATGTTCTGTTATTTTGTCAATATCTTAACTTAATAGTACTTATATAAAAATCATCCCTGATTGTCCTCAATTATTTCTTGATTTGTCCCGGATTCTGTTGGGATTAGCCTCTGATTGGTTGAGAGTTATGGGTAGGTATGTTTGTGTGTAAGAGGGAGGGAGGTAGGTGTGTGTGTGTGTGTGTGTGTGTGTGTGTGTGTGTGTGTGTGTGTGTGTGTGTGTGTGTGTGTGTGTGTGTGTGTGTGTAAGTAAGAGGTAGGTAGGCAGCATACCCTTTCAACTGTCCAGATTTTTGCAGAATGCCCATATTTTTGCCCCATATTTTTGGTCTTTTCTTTATAAAATAAACTGAAGTTAACAAATAATGACAGACGTGAGTTTCAGATGTCATATCCTTTAGAAAAATGCATACTAACACAAACCCTGTTATTCTAGTAATTTTCTATATTCATGAGAGCAATATGTATAATCTGCCCCTATTTATTTCAGGCTTCGTTCAGATTTCTTGCACTAAGAGGCTGAACTGTCTGTGTCTGAAAGGGAAATGCCCTAGTTAGGTATAGCAGGTGGACAGTAATTTGCTTAGGTTCAAATCCTGTGTCTTAGTTACAGGAAACAAGAGCCTACATCCTTTATCCCAGCTATCAAGCTGCATTTTTCAGAGAACCGAATTCCATTTTTCAAGGAATTGTGTTTCAAGTGCCTTTTCAAGGAATTGTGAGCTTCAAGGGAAGATAAGCTTACTGCTGTTCATGCCAACTCTGTTTACAATGTGTAACTGTTTTCTTTAGCAAATAGTATCATTATTCTGGCATAGTGCTCAAAAGCAGTGTTAGTAGCACAACAGGTAGTATGCCTGCTTTTGGTGCAGAAGCTTTGGGATCAATACCCACAGCATAAATATGGGTTGTTGATACTGTGTTGTATTTTAAGGGGAGTGCGGTGCTGCAGTCCTGAGTATGTCCTACTTTGGATGAGATGCCTAGTAACTACAAACCTGTTTTCAGTTTGATATCCATCTCCTATTGCAATATTACCAGCTTACCATTTTTTTAATGTAACATAGGCAATGTATTCTTCAGGGGCAGGAGGCACTATATTTGTAGATGAAACACGGAAATATAGCATTATTTGCTAGCAGCAACCTCGTCATTAGTTACAGATCTCTTTAATGTGGAATTATTCAAATTACTTTTACTTCTGCAGAGATTGTGCATATTGACTGATATTGGTGGATTGTAATGACAGAAGTTTGAATGGCTTTTTGTGGTTGAAATGTTCTGAATCGGACAGTTTTGTCATTATTGGTTCATACAATTATAAGTCCAAGAAATATCACTCCCCACTGGACTAACGCTGCCTATGCTAAACTCAGTCCAAGCACATAAACTAACATAAAAGGCACAGTAGTGATGCAGGCAGTAAACACAGCACTAACCAAAATACAGGAAAGAAAGCTGAAAGAACCGTTGCTTCATGAACTTTAAAATTCAGATTTATTGTGATACAAACAGGAGACGTGGTAAGCGCTGTCACCTGGATAGGCTTCTTCAGACCAAAAGAACCCCCCCCCCCTTGTACACCCTTATATGGCAAAAAAGGTACAAAAACAGATAAACCATTAAAGGCACAGTGCAACTATCATAGTACACAACATACATAAAGTGCTTATTCTAAAATACATAACCATAGTAAAATAAAAACGCCTATACCACTCATAAAACATGAATAAAAATGCATAAAAAACAAAAAAACTGCATAAATTCATACTAATTGCACAACACTAACAATAAATCCTCTCATTAAAATGCCCTCATAGAAATGCTCTCATAATATATTTAAAAAGCACAGTCATACATATCACTTCATAGTATGAATTTATGCAGTTTTTTGTTTTTTATGCATTTTTATTCATGTTTTATGAGTGGTATACGTGTTTTTATTTTACTATGGTTAATATATTTTAGAGTAAGCACTTTATTTATGTTGTGCACTATGATAGTTGCACTGTGCCTTTAATGGTTTATCTGTTTTTGAGCCTTTTTTGCCATATAAAGGTGTACAAGAGGGGGGGTTCTTTTGGTCTGAAGAAGCCTATCCAGGTGAAAGCACTTACCACGTCTCCTGTTTCTATCACAATAAATCCAAATTTTAAAGTTCATGAAGCAGCGGTTCTTTCAGCTTTGTTTCCTGCATTTTGGTTAGTGCTGTGTTTACTGCCTGCATCTCTACTGTGCCTTTTATGTTATTATTGGTTCATATGCTTTGTTTCATTGTTTACTGGAAAAATGTTCAAAACTATAAAGATAAAACATGCTCTAACAAGTGGTGCTGTATTATACAAGAGATATAATTTAATACAACAAGGAAAGTGAATCAAAGAGCTCTTGCATGTTCGCATGGTCCTAAAAATTTGTTCAAGGACCCTATGATTTGAAAACAGCCCAAAGGTAAACTTAATCCACCACTGGCCAGATGCATTTTCTTTGAATGTGGGTTTCAGTATTGTTTCAGTGAATGTGAGTTTCAAGGACAGAAAAGTTAAGCTAAGTTGGTTTTCATTGTGAGACTGTATTGTTTTGTTTAGCAAATGTCAATAACAATGTTTGTGCTATAAAATTTGAATAAAAGTTTTAAATTGCATCCAAATATCTGTAATCATTGTAGAAGGCAAGCAGAAAACAGTATGCACACTAAGAGTTTTGAACAGTGCTTATGGTAACTGAGGAGAAATAGCCAAATAATGGGACACTGGAATGGCTATGAGGGGGGCAGGGTGTCTATTTATGGGGGGCAGATACATTACCCTGCCTAGGGCCCCATTTGACCTTGATCTGGCTTTGTTTGGTGGTATGTTTTCATGTATTTTGTAGAGTTAACTGGGTTTAAAGCTTACCTATGTATCACTTAAAAGTAGATAGTTTATCTTAAAGAAGTTTGTAAAGGTTCCTCAGGTGTAAGGGATTTCTGGTTTCAATTTTATTTTGACAGAGGCTGCCTTATGGTCAGACCTAACAAGAGATGAAGATATGCAAGGGATGGTGCAAGATGCTCCCATAGTTCTAAGGACAAGATCCAAGATGTTATTCCCTGTAGTGGGAACGCTAACTGTTCCAAGGTGTCTGTATTGCAAAGGTTAGGAATCTCTGTGTTTGTGCACTAGTGGTGGTGTGGGTTTCCCAGTCTATAGCTTTATAGTTTAAATCACCTAGGAAAATAGTATCGGGTTAATACTGAGTGATTATAGTTCCTGTAGATAGGCATTGTGGCTTTCTTGTGTTATAGAGGGAGTTCTATAGCTAGCTAATGCATGGCAAGGGACCTTTTTTATGCTTATTTGGACATGAAGAAGCTCCATTGCATCATACTACTTTACCAGCTTTGATGTGAGTCTCTTCTGGATGAAGATTGAGACATCTCCACCTTTTTTTCCATCTTGCAGAGTACCTAGTCTAAATTTATGGAAGGCATTACAGCCCGTACAGCTGGAGTGCTCTTCACTATTTTAAACCATGTCTCAGTCATTACACAGATGTCAGTATTCTCCAGGGGTAGAGGGGCTTGTAGTGAATGGAGTTTCTTGTTTAGGCTCCTAGCATTGATCAGTAACACCTTCATCTTTTCCTTTGCTTGTTTTGTTATGTTGGTATGTTTATCAGGTTGACATTGCCTAAAAAGGCACTGTAGGGGTGGACAATGTTTTTTTCCAGTAATCAAAACCCTAGACAGGACAGATGCAGGCAATGCCCAGTGAAGCAGCATGGTCTGCTGATCATATCCTCCTAGGTTGACAAATGTTGGGCTCCTTTGAATGTCAACAGTTACTGAAGTCAATTTATTTTTGCTCATATTGTGACATCATCCTTGGAGAAGGTAGAATGCTGCTCAATGCTAGGCTTATACCTACCTTGGACTCAGTGTCTGAGAGTTCCATTATGTCTCTTTATATAGTCCAGGGAGGTGCATCTCAAGTCATTGACATGTGCATGAACTATGACAGAATGATCCCGATACTTGTTTTTCAAGGACTTGAGTGCATAAGTGATTTGATGGATCCTGGCACCAGACAAACAAATAACCTTTACTCCTTCCTTGCTCAGCCTGGTAAGAGGCCCATATGTATGTTTTACAATGGAATAGTCTATAGCAAGAAAGTCTGGTTGGGTCAATGCCTGCCTTATAGGCTCAGCATTTGTTACCTTGGGACTCCTTGTGGTAAGTGAGCAGGTAGGCTTAACTTGCTGAATGTGTTTTGTGCCTTTGGTGTGTTTTGAAGGTCTGAGGATTAAGCAAGTTAATCTTCAGAACCTCAGCATATGACAGATTATGTGTATTATGATGGCCTTGAACAGCTGTGGTGTACTGCTGAAGATTTTGGTGTCTAAGTTTACTGTGTGTGAGATCTTTGCCTCCAAGGATATTACATATGTACATCTCTCACACACTGTGTTGTGTTGTTTGAGCAATAGATTATCCTCAGACAGCATGGCACAATTCTTACACTGTCTCAGGACACCTATCTCAATCAGGCTGGCTAGAGAAGTTGTGAGCAAGTGTTGGTCCATGATACTGACAGAAATAATTCTGGGGACAGGGGTAACTACAACTGCTTGAAGTTTGATTTGTTTAAGGTAATGTATACGATTGTAAATGTTTAGGATTCTAATGAATCCTGATGTCTGCAGAGACTGCAAGTGACATGTTGCATCAATACAACAAGATGACATCTTCCACCTGAATGCTTGGCTGTTCCATTATTATCTGCTCTGCTACCTGATCTTCTTAAGAAGGTGGTAGATGTCTTAAAAGCCACCTGCTAACCCTCCATGTAGGCCATCCTACAGAGTCAAACAGAAACATCTCAATATGGGCTGAAATGATGCTTCTTCTTCTTACTCTGTTGTTCTCCAGATTTGTTATCTCAAGCTCTGTTTGATCCAGCCTGTACCTACTCCAACACAGTGGTGTATCCTTCAGCTATCATGATATATGACAAAATGGTGAAGGCAGTGTTTTTACTCAGACTGATTTAACAGTTCTTGAAGGAGAGCATCAGCATCTCTAGATTCCACTGAATTCATCACTACCTCTTCCATTGACCTGAATTTCATGGTCAAAATTGTTACATTCTTCCTTCAAACTAGATGGTTTGGTATTCCAGAAAATTATTTCTTGGAAGATAATGCTGTTGTTAGCTATCAGTTCGGCTGGATAGCTTTCTAAACTTTAGGCCGCAGCTTTACCGAGAGGCATCCCTGTTTCCTTCTTAATATAATTTCGATGTTACTGCTGAGTAATTTTCTGGAATGCATTCTGATTTTGGTATGCTCACCTCCCTGAGTGATCACAACATCTGTGTATTACCTATAATCTGTCCATAAGCACTGGATATCCAGTCTCTTGCACAAAGATTCTTGCAGTTAGCAAACAGAATGTTTATAAATGGATTGATGATGTTATTTTGTCTTATCAACAGAAAGCTTATCAACTGTTTTTCAATCTGATGGCAGTCTCCTGCACAAAGATTCTTGCAGTTACAAACAGAATGTTTATAAATGGATTGATGATGCTATTTTGTATTATCAACAGAAAGCTTATCAGCTGTTTTTCAAATTGATGGCAGGGCACTCAGAAACCATCCATGCTGGACATCTGTGCTGAGGCTGCCTATACATCTTCTTCCAGCTTTTCCTGGTTAGGGATCGCCACAGCAGATCACCTTGTCCACTCATGATTGGCAATGGAGTTTTACACTGTCGAGTTGCACAGCATCACATATTTAAAAATAAACCTTAGGGGTGGTAATTGGAAAAACACTTTAAACAAAAGGGAATTGATGTGGCAGCTTCATTTGGCAGCTAATCTGTGTCCAGGATTAAATGATTTTATATCTATCTTGCCTGCTTTAAAAGAAAGTGCAGAAAGGGTTTGATTTTAAAATGTGACTTTCTCATAGAAATGTTTTTATTGGATTGTTTAGTTTTTATAGTGTATGCCTTTTAGGGTATTAGTTTATTCAAGGGATTTTTGTTTGATTGGTGGGATTTTAACCTATCCTGTGTTACTGTAACATATTTAAATCCACATGACTGTTTGTATATTGTTCTAATGAAGTCAATTTTACTTTGATGAAAGAACTTAACCTGGAAATAAATGTTGTGTCTACTAGTCCTGCTGGTGATCTTGTTGGTTTTTAACCTTTGCTCAGTTACCAAAATGATTAAAAGCAAAACAAATAAGCAAATACAAAACCAAAGAAACAAATATCAAGTTTGACTGTAGAACAAAGGAGGATGAAGTCCAGTCACTTAACGGCACGGATGTCTGAGGTTCTGTGTAGGGACAGATGAGCTTGACTGACCAATGCCTGCTCACTTATCCTCAGTGAGACAGTGGCTGTTAGCAGAGGACTGAGATAATGATCTGTTAATAAGCCACTTCTGTTAGTGTGGGGTTTGATACTCACAGCCTTCATTTGCCTACTGTGTGACTCTGAACAAGTCACCTAACTAGACAGCGCTCATAGGTCACTGCTGAAAGGGAATACATGTGTCCATTTGGCTTACACAGTTAAATAAATAGAATAAAATAAAATAAAATCACACACCAATAATAGCTGGTTTGGTTTGCACTGTCAATGTGAAGTTCTGTTATGTGGAAGCAGGGAAAGAAGTTGTGAATAGGAGTTTATATATCACCAATTCAAGAAATAGCACTGGAACTGTTTAGTGCAGTTGCTATGAGCCACTGAACCAGATATCATTTCACTTAACTAGCTTGACATACTTGACTTTATTGTGGCAATTTTATAGCCTCTTTCGTAAGTACTAGGCAATCAGTCTGTAGACCATTACAGGTCTATTCAATAAAAGAACAACAGATGATTGACTAGGGTTTGAGAATTTGAGGCTGCCAATTCCTTGGTTTAACCTTAAGGTGGCAAGGGTGATACACTGCTTGATATGTAGTGGAAGGTTTTTTTTTTTTTTTTTTTTTTATTAATGGTGAGAAATTAAGAAGTAAATCCAAATATTTGAATCCCACTCTTCTGATTTTCTAGCATCAAAAGAGAGTGGACCTCCTGTTAAGCCACTTGTTTTAAGTTTCCAGTTTTGCTGTATAAATACAGTTGCAGTTCTATATTTATCTCTCCAAGTTGCTGAATGACTATAGCTTTCTTTACCAAATTACTGTCATGACAAACTGAGATGGCCTTATCATTATTTTAATTCAGAACTCGGGCAAATATAACTGGCTTTCTAAAGATGAATTAGTGCATTTTGATTTGTGTATGTAAATGCTTTTAGTAGCATTTCATCTTACATGTATGTAGTCATTTCTCATCGTCTGCGTTCCAGTTTCACATCTGTACTGTGATGCTGAAACTGCTAGATTCATTACTTCTGTTATTTCTTGCCTGTCACTGCACCAATCCATATGCTACCTTACAGAATGTGACACAAGATGATTCATGACTATGCCTCGTCTCACTTGTTCAGCCACATCGCATCCTCTTTGAGTAATTACTTCTGAATATAGCATGCTGTCAATATTTCTAATATAAAACTTTTAATGGACAGATCATGCAGGAAAAAAAATCAGCCGAATGCTTTATTTGTAAAATGAATCCCAGAAAATAGCATGATTTTAAAACATCACACAGCCTTGTCAATTAACATCCTAAGGCAGGATAAGAAGTATCAGTCATCCATTCAGTTGAGGGTTGTTATTTGTGCAATGTAGGGACAAGTGATCCAAGACCCAGAAGGACTGCGTAAGTCTAAAATAGTCAAGTAATAGTTTATGAAAGTATTTTGCTAAAATCTCCAAGGGTTCAAAATAACATTTTTTTTATTACTAACAGGGTTGCCTAAATAGTTTCCAAAACATTTTGAATTTAGGCTGCAACACATATTTATTAACTATTTTTAAAAAAAATTGGCATTCTGCCTGTTGTTTTAATAGGAAATGTCATCCAAGCTTCTCTTAGTTGTAACATTTTGAACTAGGAAAGCATCTCTAAATTTTCAATCTATTATAGTCTAGGCAGATTATTTCTAGAGTCTCTCTTCCATTCTCTCTCTCTTTTTCTTTCTGTGTCTATAATGTGATGGGTATTACCACTGTCTTTCCCTTCTCCATGTTTATGTAAAGAAACTCTGCTAAACTGTATCAAGCTTCCTGAGCTCTTGATAAGTATGCATACTTAGTCTGTTGAGTACAGTTCACCATATAGCTGCCACCTAGACTGGTCAGTCTGTAATTGTAGGTGCCATATCGAAAGTAAAAGTTGTGTTTTATAGCTATGAAATGGTAGCAGTTCTTTTTCTACAAATGTTGGTTAAGAAAGGTAAGGTAATGAAATGGGATTTCAGTCTATAATGTAACATTTCTCTAGGCTGCTATTAACGCACCTTTCTATGGTACTTTTCTACTATAACATTATGGGCTGGATTTCAAAATATTGGAGAAGTGATTTCACATGGCCTTCACTATTCTGCCTTTGTTAATACACATATGAAAGTTCAAGTCTGCCCCCACCCCAGGATGATATAATCGTAAGGTGTGGGATCCCTCTGAATTCAACAGGGGACTGCATCTCCCAAGTAAAATAATACAATTCAGAAGTATTCAATGCTAATGAACAGCATTACCTTGTTTGGGAGTAGTGTAAACCTAAAACAAAGTGAAGCTCTATAACGGAGCTCAGCAGGAAATGTTCTACTGCTGGGATCTGTTATTTGGCTTCACTTTGTTTTGCATTGTAGTTTCTTTGTGTGTTCTAGCAGAAGCTGCACACATGATGCTCTAATGCCTCAAGAAATTATTCTTGATATGCAGCTGGGTACAACTACAAACATGAGTGGGCATCTAAACCAGTTTCTTATCTTTCATTTGAATCTTTTATCAAGAGAAGTTATAAACAGTTTAGTAGAGACTGGAGTGAATAATGAAGAGTATACTCATTTTTGACTCAGGTGTATCAGTTGGAGAAAAAAATACATTATTTCAATGGCAACAATTAAGCTTTAGGCTTATTTGGAGATTGGAGCAGTACCTTGAGTCTAAGGGTCCTGAAAATGCTGATGTCTGGTAACCCAGTATTACTTGGGAAGTAGCAAGAAATTAATTTAAAACTAAGGGCTGACTATGCAGAATTAAAAAAAATATATACAGATGTAAAAAAGGAACTGCTTAATTAAATTGTATTGATAGAGACTAAAATTGTGGCTGTGTTTTGTTTTCAGGGCAATATTTCTGTGTATAACGATATGCTTCAATATTTAAGCATTTTTGAGCAAAGACTTGAGAAAATTAAGAAAACAAATTTAATTAGAGACGTAAATGATTGTAAGAAAGGGAATATCTTTTCATGCCAAAGAAAATATAAAACAGACTTTGAACACTTGTGCTGGTGATTCCATGTATGATTTGGATAATATCAAAGGGCCTGTTTTTCAGAAAGATGCTTTGGTCCAGACTGAGCCAATGAGAACTGGCAGGTGTCCCAAGGAATACCATAGCGGTAAAGTGAATTGCCAAGGTGAAGGCCTGCAGACAGGAAGTACTGAACAACATATGTTGAAGCCTATGGTTAGTTCTTTGTTGAGGGTTTTCAACCTTTATAAAATGTGATCAAATTAATATTACCAGAGAGAGAGAACAGAGATAAGGAAAAGGGATGTACTGAGAGAAAGAAGCAGAGGAAGAAAAAGAGAAGGGAGAAATAAAAGAACACAGTACCTCTGTCCTCAGACCTGCAGTCGCTCAATGAACAAGTATAGGAAACATCAGAAGTGGTGAATTTGTTTAGTGCTTCAATGACAAATTCAAATACATTATTTTGAAATATGGGTCTTCATTGTATTCCTTCTGGTGTAAATACATTGACAGAAGCTTTATTGGAACTGAGAATGTTTCAAGGAGTGTGAACTTAAAACTGTTATTTCAAAATGATGGTACTGGTATTACTTAGCACCACAAGTAATGGATAAAGTGGATTATGTACCAGAAAATAATATTTTTAAAATGATATTATTGCAGTTGTGAAAGTGAGTAGATCATTTATAAATAATGTTGCTTTTTCTCTGAAAAGCATTATATTTGATTTGCAGACTCAAAAAGATATATCTCAAGAAGCATATAGTTTCATGCATATTGACTCAAAAAGATATATCTCAGGAAGCATATAGCTTTATGCACATTGACTCAAAAAGATATCTCTTAAGAACATATAGTTTTATGTATATTCCTCACCCTAAGGTACCAGTATTGTATGGTTTAGCTAAGATCAATAAGGATTTGGTAATCCCAACAATATGACCTATTGTGTGGGTAACCTATATCTTTATTACTAGATCTTCTGAAGCCATATCTAAAACAGGTTAAAAGTTATATAAGGAATACTAATGGATTTTTAAATGGCAAAAATAAATGCATGAAGGAGATTTTATATTAGTAACATTACATATTAATTCCGTATTTGCAATGATGCCTAATCAATATGGAGTACAAGCGGTAAGGAAATATCTTCATAATAATAGTGATCTTACAGGGAGAAGTAGAGAAACAATATGTCTTACTAGACACTGTTTTGAAAAGTAATTTTTTAATTAGAATAAGAATTATATCATCAAACCTCAGGAGTGGTAATGGGGGGACATCAGTGGTTAATACATATGCTAACATAGCCAATAGTAAGTGAGAAGAAAGAGATGTTTATAATAGGTCGGATGTACTGTCCGATAATGTTTTTTTACAGACACTTCGTGGATGGCATATTTCTTATTTGGAAAAGTGATGAAGTAAGCTTAAATGAATTTTTTCAATCTTTAAATAATACCACTGAATTTTTAACTTTTAAACACAATTTTTCATAGATGGAAGTAATTTTTGTAGACATAGTAATTAAGAAAGTTAGAGATAATTTCTAACTAGCATATATAGAAAGGAAGTGCAGTCAAATAGATATTTGCATAGATGGAATATGCATCCTAGTCATGTATATTAAGAGGTAGTCAAAGACCACTTTATAAGAAGAAGTAGACTAATAAGTGATGAGTTACATTTTACATTTCAAATTTGGAAGAAGAGAAATGAATTTGAAAAAGAGCATATGAAATTTGGATTTTAGAAGATATGCTGCAATATGTAAATGGGACACGCAAAGGCAGGTCAAGACCTTATTTCTCAGATAATAAAGAAGAAGAAAATGATGTAGATAAAGATAAAACTACAGATAAATTACATTACCTAACACAGTATAATTTAAGAAATAATAAGGTTATTGATATTATCCTGAATAATTGGCCAATAATGAATGTGATCCCAGAGATTAAGAAATGGATTGGTGAAAAAACAGAGTTGGCTTACATAAAATATAAGAGCTTAGAACAGCAGCTTTGATATAAGAATTTAAGTCTGAGGGGAAGGTGTTGTACAGAGTACAAGACAAAGTTACCTATCCATTCTATAATTGTTCCCTCTACAAACACATGTTAACTAGTACTGAATTTATTTATCCTATAATTAGGAAAAAACATTTAGATTTAGCTGTTTTGCCAAGTGTATTTCTGAGAATATTGTTTATCAACATTTTGCAATATTTGTCCAAACGTTTATCAATGAAAACCTAATAGAAAATTGAAAGAGAGAGAGAAAGTATTTGAACATTTGTCTGACATTAGGCAGAACATCATTATTAATTGTTTGACAAAGCATATTAATGAAAAGGATGTGCAACATGCTTTTAAGTTCAGAGGTATATCTGTCAAAGTTTAGGACAGGGAGATATTACACTTGAAACAGAAATTGCCGAACATAATTAGATTAGAATGTTGAATGCAGACAATAGACCATGAATGAATTCCCCGGTCAGCATAAAACCACTACTTAAGAAGAGACAAATAAATTTTAGGTAATAATTATGTATTTTATATTTTTTAAATAAAATTGTTAGTAAGTGAAGTAGGTCTGATTGTGTGAGTAGAATGATTTTGGTAGATAAATATAATCTGTCAGCTAACATGGCTGTGTTTTTAAGAATATATTTTAAAGATAGCTTCTTAATGCAAGCATAATGAATTCTGAGTGCTTAAAGGCAGTCAGTGATGTGATCAATATTTAAATAGACAATGCTGTAGCTTTTTGTATGCATTGAGAAAGGGCATTCACCTGAAAGCTTTATGTATACTTAGTAAACCATTTGGTGTTTATAGTTCCAGTTTGTATGGAGTAGTGTAAACCTGAGAAGGACATGGTGTGGCCTTAACATCTGACTGAGCTACTTGGGCAGAGTAGCTTCATCTGTATAAGGGAATGGGTACTACAAGCATGGCATTGTTATTCATATGGCTGCCAGAAAATATCCATACCTTAAAGAATGCTAGTGCGATGTCATCATAAACTTTACTGCAAACCCCTTATAATCTAACTGGATGAGTGAGTCACCTAATCTCTGACAGACATCACATAAGCATTCTGCTTCCTCAAACCTTCCTTTTGGTATTGGAAGGCTGGCTGTTGGCCATTTCATAATATCTTTCCAAGTTGGCCCTGCCTATATCTCATTTCCATTCACAAACTTGAATTACCAGCTACTCAGTTTGCCACAATTCATCTTCACCATTGGGCTAACCCTGCCATACATTTTTTGATGTTTTGACTTTTTGTAGTTAACATGTCAAATAGAAGGATGGAATGCTGCACTTTCTTTGGAAGAAAAAATCCTCCTTGTATCTATTTTGTACTGATCGCCCTAGAAAAAGATATTTAGCTTTTTATAGAAATGTATTTATTTATTTATAGTTGTTTGATCTGAAGTAGTTACTTCAAAGCAGCTACTTTTGAAGAGCTCCTTGGCTTTTGGTGAGATTGAACTTTTGTTTTTTCTTGTGTGAGAGTGTGTAGTTTTATGGGTTAGTTATCGATAGTGTAGTTAGTTAGATACCTTCTAACTAGTTTTCTGTTAGTTAGTGTTTGGGTGTGTTTTGGTGTGGTGGGTGTATGGCTGAAGGGCCCTAGCGGTGCGTTCAAAATGTAATGTGTGTATGTGGCCTTTGCCAGCGGTGGATGGCCACACTCAGTAGAACAAGCTGATCCTGGCGGGCTTTGTTGCTCAGGAATCAGCTTCTTCTTCCTCCCCTCTCAGGCACAGGCTGTCTCCACAGCCCTCGTGCCTTCTGCCCGAACTCAACCTGGGACTCAACCTCTCTCTTTGGTTTTGAGTTCACACTATGGTGGAGAAAAGACACAAAGACAAGGGACATAAGTGGAGGAGGAGGATCGGTCTCTCCCTCAAGGGTCGTCGGCGACCCCCCCCGGCCGACCCTTCTTTCTTCAAGATCAACCAAGCCTCACTGAAGCAGATATGGATCGGATGATGCCAGACCCAAATGCAGATATTATTCCTTCTCCGACCTGTTTTCGGGTCTCAGAGTTATCGGATCTGAACCTTTTCAGAACCGGGGATTTTTCGCGCGCGCGAGCTCTCGCGCGCTCGGGCGCCGACTGTGCTCGAGTCTTCTGTCGATCCTCAACTCTTGGGCCGAGGAGCATCATCGGATCGAGGGGGGGTGTTGGTGTGTTTTCGGGGGGGGTGGGGTACAGGAGAGTAGCTCTCCTTTGGCTTTTGGTTTGTGGAGAGGTACTGTCGAGGACCTCCAGGTCCTGCTGCATGTGGGTCTATCCTCCATCATCCGACCATTGGGACAGCCTGCTCAAGCCCTCCAGTTGGTTCCCTTAGAGGAACAGAACCCTTAGATGAAGGGAAGGTTTGTTCTTGGATGCATTTGAGGCAGGCCTCTCTACCTCCTACCAGGGTGTGGAAGGAGCCCGACACTGTGGAGCCTATCCTGAAGCGACCCGACAAAATCCTTAGCCCCCCAGTGGATAGATTGTCTTGGGCCAAGATGCCATGCTGGTGGCGGCTGCCACCAAGAGAGAACTCATGCAGGAGAGTTCTTTGGTTCACCCGCCAGATAAGGAATCTCGGGCACTGGACCGCATTGGGAAGCAGATGTTTAGTTCAGCGACCTTTTCTGTAAGGGCACTTAACTATATGGCACATACCATTAGGCTGCAACGAGACTTAATTAAGGAATACGCTGCAGCCCCCCCAGAGTCCATGTCGGTCGAGGACAAAAAGGTTTTCTCAACTCGTATGGCCACTCTGAAATCCATCTCTCCCATGCCATGGAGGGAGCCGCTAGGGCCAGCCGGGGGGGGTCGTCTTGTGCGCGCCGTCACTCCACCCGTCTTTTTGACAGATCTTCGCTCTTCAGCAAGACCACGTAGGATGGGAAGATGCTGATCCTTTTCTAGGAATCAGATACAGGCAAGGGTCCAGGGAACCTCCCGGATAGACCGGCGCCCAGCTGTCCCTCTCTGGAGGCAGTCAGCACCTGTCAAACTGGGAGTCCATCACTAGAGATCGATGGGTGCTCTGCATCAAATCCAGAGGTTATACCATCCCCTTCATAAACCACCCTCCCTCGACCAGACACTTCCCCGATGTTCCACCTGATCGCCCAGACCAGTCCAGATCAGGTTATTACTCCAGGTTCTTTTAGTGCCAAAAAAGATGGGGGACCTAAGACCCATTCTAGACCTCTCCGCTTTGAACCTGTTCATTCCCAAAGAAAAATTCCGGATGTGGTCACCCAATCTATTCTCCCCTTCTGTGGCAGAACGACTGGATGTGCTCGATAGACCTCAAGGATGCGTACTACCACATCTTGATGGACAGACGATCCAGAAGGTTTTTCCGCTTCTGGCTGGGAGCCAGTCATTACCAGTTCAGGGTTCTCCCGTTTGGCCTCACCTCAGCCCACCAAGGTCATGGCAGTGGTTGCAGCCCACCTGAGTCTTCAGGGCATTCAGGTCTTCCCGTATCTAGATGACTGGCTCCTTACCGCCCAACAACATCGGCTCTCTGCCTGGAAAGAGATGCTCTCTGACCCTTGCAGAGCTTAGGCATCTCTGTAAACCTCCAGAAACAGGTCCTGGAGTTCATAGACAGGATAAACAGCTTGTCGTGTCAGGTGCTAATTCTTCTTCAAAGCCCGGCCCCAGAAGCAGAATTAGTTCTGAGGGCACTAGGATCTATGGCAGCAGCGATCAGTCTCACCCTTCACGTGCGTCTGTGAATGAGGATTCTGCAGTGGACCCTTCAAGTTCAGTGGTCCCTGCTACTCCATCCATTGAATACTCCGATTCCCCTGAGCAGAGTTTGCAGGCACTCCCTTCTTTGGTGGCTCCACGCCCCAGAGCTGAAGGAAGGGAGGGGGGCATTCAGAACCGTCCAAGGCACGTGGACTCCCCTGGAGACTGCTTTGCATATCAATGTCCTAGAGATGAGGGCGGTGCTTGTAGTGTTGCAAGCTCTCCACAACCTTCTACCTCTGGGGACTATTGCAATCCAGACAGACAACATGTCAGTTGTCTGGTACATAAACAAGCAAGGAGGAACCAGGTCCTACCCACTTTGCCGGGAGGCTATGAGAGTGTGGGAATGGGCAATATCCACCAACCACTTTCTGTCCAACATTTTGGCGGACAAACTGAGCAGAGTGATTCTCATGGTCTCTCAATCCATCAGTTGCAAAGCAGATCTTCTGCAAATGGGGTTAGCCTTGCTGCGATCTTTTGCTTCTCCTTAAACACAAAATGCAGTGGAATCCCAGAGATGCTCTAGTCCATGCTTGGCCGTCCGGTCTACTTATGCCTATCCACCCCTTCCGCCATGACCAAGTTCATACAGAAAGCCCGTCAGTTGGGGAGCAGAGTTATCCTCATAGCCCCATTCTGGCCTCACCAGATCTGGTTGTATCTCCGCCATGGATACTGGATCCCATTCCAGACCTGATTTCACATCCGGCAGGATTACAACCCCTGAACCTGGTGAACCTCAAGCTTGCGGCTTCCAGTTCCACTGATGGCTAGGACTCGGTATCTCATCTCCTGTTAAGGCCATTCTAGTGCTATGCAGCACAAAAGACTACTAGGAAGATTTACTACAGCAAATGGAACGTTTTCTCTGTCTGGGATAAAGATAGAGGCCTGGATCCATTTACAGTTCCTATTCCTACTATTCTAGACTTCCTGTCTCTGATATTCCAGTGCTTCAACAGTTAAGGTGCAATTGGCAGCCATCTCCCATTTCCATGTGGGAGACGGACTATGATCTTTGGCTTCTACAAAATTATGTAAAACCTTCGCCTCTGGTGAAAGTGGTGGTGCCTCCATGGGATTTGGCCTTAGTCTTACAAGCCTTGACAGGCCCACCCTTTGAACCCGCCCTTGATTCCATTAAAGTTCTTGTCCTGGAAAACAGCCTTTTTGGTGGCCATTACTTCAGCAAAAGGGTGTCAGAACTTCAAGCCTTATGTATGAAGCATCCTTATCTCATTTTTCATAAGGATAGAGTGTTCCTCAGGACTAATCCATCGTTCTTACCTAAGGTGGCTCAAATATCAATCAATCAATAAACTTACCCGCTTCTTCCCAAACTTTCAGAATAAAGGAGAATACACATTGCATAAATTGGGCGTGCACAGACAACTGTGTTTCTACCTGCACAGGACTAGTCGGACCAGTTGTTATGGATAAGACCATTTCCAAAGTGACTGTAGCAAATTGGATTTGTCAATGCATAGTCCACGGTACTTATCTGCAGGCAAACCTGGCCACCTCTGCAGCCTTCTGGTCTAGGATTTTCTCATTATAAGTTGGATATGGTATCGAGAGGTAGGGCTTCCTTTGGCTCTGTGGTGCTTCAGAATATTCTTCCATAGGCCGTCCTAGGTAGCTGGGGACTGTCCCACAGGTTGCAGAGCAAATGAAATAACTACTTCAGATAAAGAAGTTATGTACTCACCATTACGTTCCATCTGAGTAGGTACTTCATTTGTCTGCATCTGATCACCAAAGAGATCTTGTTCTGCTTTAGGACAGTTTATCTGGTGTTACTTTCTCTATCAGAGGTAGGAGTTGTGTAAGAGGCAAAAAATTTGATCGGAGGTAATGTAGCACATAGCAGGGGATTATGGGTAGGGGGAGGAGCTAGGAGCTCGGATCATGTAGCTTGGAAAGCTGCCGGCTCAGATCCAAGATCGGATCCGATACCCACAGGTTGCAGACAAATGAAGTACCTACTCAGATGGAACGTTATGGTGAGTACATAACTTCTTTTTTACAGGGGCTGTCTGACTGGGTTTTCAGTACCAATTTTCAGCAGATGCCTGTGAAGAAACACTCCAAATTAATTACATTGGATGGACATTGCATTTCATTGGAAATACAATGCATAATACATTCAAGATGCAACCAGGATATGTTAAATGATACAATAGTGATACAGGAAAACTTCAAATGCAATTAAATGCAATTGAATGTTGACACATTAAGTCAACTAGGATATAATAGTAAGCAATTTATAATAGCAGCCATGATAATGAGCTTGCTTCAAGCAAGAGTAAAAAAGGTGAAATCAGGTACCACAGATGTGCATATGATAGATGAGAAAGCAAAAAAGATAAAACTGGAGAAATAGGTAAGAGACAAAAGAGAAACAATAACAGTGATATGAACAAACAGGTGAGAAGAAAATGAAAATGTGGAGATATAGGTGAGAAATATACAAGGGGAGATAGGGTATATACTTCAAGAAATTATTTAGAAGGTATTTGAAAAACATATTTCAAAAGAAAAGAAGGCAGTAAGTAAGAGAGGGGTATTGCAATAAATGTGATTTTGAAAAGGGATATAGGCAATTGTGTACTAGGGATGCTTTGGAGGCAATGAGAAAAAGAAGATATCTAGAAGTTCATATAGAGATGAGAGAAAGAAGAAGGGAAAATTGAAAAAAGTTTAAAAGAGATGAGGACAAAGTAGGAGAAAGAATAGGTGAAACAGAAGAAGTTAAGAAAATATAGGGAGGAGTAGTGGAAAGATGGATAAGCTGTTATGTTTCCTAACCCGGTTTAGAACAGAAGCAGATCCATGCTTTACTTAGGAATTATTTTATTACATGTTTCAAAACAGGAAGGTTTGGATTTACTCTGATATTAGTAGCCATGCTGTTCCAAGCTTTAGCAACTGAATAGGATTATAAGCTTTTTCCAGCAAATTTATTGGGTTTATGCAGCGAGAGGAGCTGTTTGCCTTTGGATAATAATGACCTTGTAAAAGTTTAGGTGTGAAGGAGAGAGCCTAGTGCAGAGCAGGCAGTGGGTCTGCAGATGAGATTGTGGGCAGGTATAAGTTGTACAAAGATAAGATGTTGTGGTAGCTCAAGCAATTTAAGAGATTAAAGTGTAATACAGTGATGAGTATAATGTCTGGAATTTCAAATGTTACCGTTTTATTATAGCGAGACTCAAGTTTTGCTTTTAGTGAGATTTGGAAATAGGTTACAATAGGATTTCCATATAGGAGTGACAATAAAAAATAAGAGCTGGTTAATGTAATTCTAGTAGGTATGTTTAAATAAGGCTTATGTATACAAAACATGCCCACTTTTTAATGTGTTTTTCAATACTATTTTGGATATGGAGACCAAATTATCATCAATTGTCACAGGTCGGAGGGTGGTATATGGAACAACTTCAATGTCTGTGTTATTCTGAGAGCGAATTCTAAAGTTTGATTTATCCAGATAGTTTGTTTTGGGGGGGTGTGAAAAGGAGGAGTTTCATCTTATTAGGTTTTAGCAGCAGTTGAGAGCCATTAAGCCCTGTTACCAGACAGGAGAACATTTCTTGGTGTAGGTGGGACAGGTTACTTGAGGAGCAGATAACAGAAGAGTCATCTGCTTATTGAATTAAACAACTTTGACAAGACACATTATGTACGTTATTAACAAAAATATTAAAATGAAGGGGGCCAAAGATGAAGCTTTGGGATATACCAGTGAAGGTTGGGAGGTAGGGTGAAAAGGATCTGTGGCATGTTACACATTGATGCTTGTGGAATAGACATCTGGAAAACTAACTTATACAGGAAGAGGAGAGACCAATGTTAGAGAGCCACAGTAGGAGTTTGGAATGGGAAACTGTATTGAAGGCTTTAGAGAGATTTAGAAATACTGAGTAAACAATTTTGGTGGAGTCTCAAACACTGTTTACTGTGCCCAGGAAAGAAAGTACAGCTGTTGTAGTACAATGGGTTGGCCTGAAACTTTAGAGTAGGTAAGAAGTTCATTTTGGAGAAGATACTTGAGGAGTCACTGATGGGCACACTTCTTTAATATTTTGGAGAGAAGAAATAAGATGGCAATGGATCAAACATTAGATATTTCAGTGGAATAACCTCCTTTGTGCAAGAAAATGATAAATGACCTTTTTCCATAGTGTTGGGATATATGTTTCAGTAACTGATCTATTGATGAGCATGCTGACTGGATAAGCTATTGCATATGCTACTAGCTTGAGATACTCAGCCGGAAGGTTATCTGCAATTGTTGAGCTGGGTTTGAGTTTGTATAAGCATTTTTATATGATTATTAGATATTAGTTGTAAAGAAAAATATCTATGGAGGGGTCATGGGTGAATTTGATGAGGAGAAAAGATGGATGTTTAAAATTACAAATGTGTTTTGAGGGAATTGTCGCTACAGTGGTGTTAGCAGAATATTGAGTTAATGTTGTGTGTGTATTGCAGTTGGTTGAGGTTAGGTTGGCTATGCTGTCAATGAAATATGTATTAAAAATTGCAGCAGTTTTCAGAGCTGATTAGCCAGGATGTGGGTTAGGATTGCTTTTAGTTTCTGGATTGAGTAGTGAATTTATTGGGGTCTATAACACTTTATTGACGGTTCACTACAGTGAACCACTGTTCATCGAACCAAATACAGTGACTGTTCACTTTAGCGAATGTTCACTTCAACAAATGACTTACCCAGGGAAAGGAAGGACTTGTCCAGCATTCCGACTGTCACACACAACACAGTATTTTACCCCCCCCAACTATATATACCAACTCCAAGAGCACACTACAGTGGGGAAAAGGGCAAATTTCTGATGATGGCTAACTCATTCCTTTCTCTGGGTAAGTCAGTTGTTGAAGTGAACATTCAATAATATGAATATTCACTCTATTTGGTTCGATGAACAATGGTTCATGACAGTGAACCTTCGATAAAGTGATATAGACCCAATTTGTTGTTGACCTGAATCATTTAGGGTTGTTCTTGGCAGCTTGAAGGTTAGTAGGTTCATAGGTTAATAGGTCGGTACTAGGCTATCAGCCCAAGGGCCTATGTAAGCCCAGCCTACAAGGTTCCCTGGCTTTTGACACCCAAGTAGGTTATTTTCCTGTGCCCCTGTTGAGCAAAGCCCCAGAAGTGATCCCCGGGGTGAATTTCCTATTTCCCATCCACTCATCAAGATTTTTCTTGAAGAGTGCTAATGAGGAACTCTGCTTGACATAGATAGGTAGCTTGTTCCAGAGTATACGAAGTAAATGGGACAGGAATCTATCCCTCCAGTGTGTTCTGTTTATTGTGGTGACAAGGTTTAGGTCCCTGGACCATGTAGCTCAGAGGAACTGGGATTTATTTAGGTGTAGCATGTCCAACAGCTCTGGGTTTGACATAGCTTTGTATGTTAGGCAGAGATCACCTCGGAGTAGGCAATATGCTAAAGAGTAAAGCTGGAGTTTTTTTGAGATGGTCAGTGTAGGGCTTCTGTTTGAGTCCTGTTATCCTCTTTGTGAGGTATTTTTGTGGCCTTTCCAGCTGTTGCAGATGTCTTGTGAGGTACATTCCAAAAGGGGCGTTGTACTCAATAATGGGTCAAATGAGAGCCGAGTAGAGGGGAACAATTACCTCTTCTTTCCTGGAGGAGAGCCCTTTCATGATGAGGTGTGCCATGCAGAAGGATTTCCTAACTACTGTGGCAATGTGATTATCAAAGGAGAGACTACTGTTCACCTGAGTCCCAAGGTATCTTATCACACCTTTGGCGTTAAGTGAACTGTCGCCTATGTGGTAGTTCATGGGTACTGAGTTTTTACCAAAGGGGATGACAATGCACTTTTTGGCATTGAGCTTGAGGCCATGACTCTGACACCAGTATAAAAGTAATTTTGTCTATAATAACTTGTTTTTAATTGATTGCAGAGATGTATAAAATTTTGCTGCTTACATTTGGTTTTGTTGGTTAACCTTTCTTTCCATTCTTTTTTCCTGTGTGACAGTAGTTCCTTAGTTGATTTTGTTAACCACAGAGCAAGGTTAAAGAGGAGCTGTACTATTAGTCATGTTTAGGAATGTAGTACTGAAATGAGTTACAGCATTGTCAACAGGTATGGTGCTTAATAGAGACCACGTTACAGACTGCAATGTACTAGAAAGGAATGCTGGTTATATTTAGTTAGACTGCATGTTGTCATATAGTGATGTTCTTTGGAGATGTGGAAAGTGTTTCTATGAGTACATGCTGGTAAATGGTTTCTTTGGATACTGCAGAGGGTGCCAGCTAGGTAGATTTACTTGGGTCAGAGTCTAGGATCCAGTCTAATATTGAGACATGGGTGTAATTTTTGTCATATCCATTTGTTGTAATAAGTTGAGAAAATAAAACAAGGACCAGCACTTGACTCTGTGAAACACAACCAACCACAAAATGAATTGACCTAGGTTTCGTCTTTATTCAGACTTCTTCAGAATACTAATAAAACCAATTACAACCTTACAAGCTTAAATAAGAAACAAGTCATGACAGGTGTTTCTTATTTAAGCTTGTAAGGTTGTAATTGGTTTAATTAGTATTCTGAAGAAGTCTGAATAAAGACGAAACCTTGGTCAATTCGTTTTGTGGTTGGTTGTGTTTCACAGAGTCAAGTGCTGGTCCTTGTTTTATTTTCTGGTTGACTTGTTTCCTGTTGATGTAATAAGTTGAGAATCCAAAGAAATTTACACTACTTATTGAATATTCTAATGTAAGGTTTTGCCAGTTTATATTAACATCACATAGGATAATGATTTAACTCATTACATCCAAGTGACACCTCCAGGTGCATCTGCAGTTAATTCCTACTAATGCATGTAAGTGTCAAATATTGCTTGTTCATATTTGCATCAATAATTCCCAAACCATGCTATGTTCAAGGTTTTAAAATATTTCATCTTGAAGCTTACACATTGGCAAACTCAGCTGCATTAATATTTGACCTCTATCCAGTGAAGGTAAATAGAGACTGTTGTTTTTATGATATTAATTTATATAGATATCTTTTTCACATTTTTCTAAATATCTCAAAACCAGGTAACACAGACAGAACTCCTTAGCCTCATATGAAAGCTCTCTGAATAAAATGTTGCTGACAGTATGTGTATAGATTGAGTGGTTGCCAAGATATTGTAAGTTGCTTACAAAATATTACAAATATAATAGTTACAGTATTTACTGTGACTTATAAAATTCAGTTTAAGACCTATAACCTGAAGAATACTATCACTGTGAAAATAGTTTGTGCTGAAGAGTTTGCCACTTATACTGCTATCATAACCCCTATGGTTCAAAGATATTAACATTTGTTTACAATGTGAGGACATAATTTGATTCTGTCAAAGGCTTAGGCTCCGCCAATTGGAAGTTACAGTGCAAACTTCCTTTTAACCATTTTTTATTGATTTTCATGAAATAAAATAATACATGAAATGTGATATAAATATACACAATATATGTCTTAAAAACATCATAACATGGAACAATAACTATTTACAAAGTCCATATCAGATATAATGGGCCGGATTCATGAAGGCTTGCATGGAGTCTAAGAGTAGAGTAAGACTCCATGCAGCCAACATGTCTGCCGAGTGATCCAGGAACAGCTGGCAGGGCGTGCAAGAGAGCTCCTAAAACGACTCTTACATGGACAGGGCTAGGTTATGCAAATTACCGCATTTGCTGCTGAAAGTTATGCAAATGAGGTACATTTGTGATCCAGGAAACCATAACCTGTCCGAGTAAGAGTAGTGTTATTTGCAGAAATGTACTCTATTGTCAACTGAGTACCGTTCTGCAAATAGCAAAACGGAGTCGTGACAGCTCCAAATAAAGGATGCATCCAGTTGAGGAAGCATGCCAATGGCCAAATATACGGCCATTGGCAATTCTTCCTGTTGCAAAATAAAAAAAAAATGTGACTGGTTTAGAGTTGGACATGGCACCCGCAACTCTGAACATGTGTGTTTGATCTGTGAGCCAGTTGGCCACCCATCCTGTGACATAGCTGGTAACATTCAAGCTGGTAAGCTTGTCCATGATGCCAGAGTAGGGAATGGTATCGAAAGTCCTTGGTGAGGTCCAGGTGGGCTGTGTGGACTACATTCACCTCCATCTATGTTCTTGGTAACTGTTTCAAATAAGTCAACTAGGTTTAGGATACAGGATCTACCTTTAACAAAGCCAACATGGGTAAAGTGCAATGTCTGGAGGTCCCCACTGTCTCTATTTATGAGTTCCATGATAATTTGCTCCATAGCTTTGCAGACCAGGCTGAGTAGGCCTATAGGGCAATGGTTTCCTGGTTCTGTTGTGGCACCCCCTTTGTGGAGCTGGATGAGTGTTGCTGTATGCCATTCCTTGGGTACATAGCCTGTGGTAAGGTTGAGTCTGGACAGAGAATGTAGGTGAGGGTGTAGTTCCTTTTAGGGCTGGTGTAAGTCGCAGCCTGAGACATCATCCAGTCCCATTGATGCTGTGTTCTTAGGTTTGGAGAGGACTGTTTCTACCTGCATGTCCATGAAGTCTGGTGCTCTGCATTCTTCTGGGATGGACACAGGCCCTTTTGGGGGTGAAGTGGGGGGGGGGAGTTTGCACTGAACTTGTCCCCCAGGATATGGGCAATGTAAGTTGGTTCAGTGTATCTTTTTTCCATTTTGCAGTAGCTGGCAGCATTTTTGAGAGTTCCACCTAAATGTTTGATATAGCTAATGAAGGCTTTGTGGCTGTTATTCTTACATTCCTTGGCAATTTGTCTTTAGAAACTGGCCTTGGATTATTTTATGAGTGATCATTGTTTCTTCCTAATAATGGTCAGTGATGCCTTTCCTTATGTGAAGTTTGCTCTATAATGTGTTCGTTCCCTCCTTCTGTTGTATAGCTAATTTATGTGTGACAACCACCAGATTGGTTTCCTATATTTGGAGGAGTGCATCATGGTTTTATTTGGCATGTCTCAATACATGCATCCCTGTAGATGCTCATAGAATGCACTTGTAAATGATTCTGCAGATTGTATAGCATTATCCTATAGCAAGGGTGCTTTAGAACTTTCCACTTTGGTCTTGAGAAGTGTGCTGCTGCTTTAGAAACTTTCTTCACAGTGGTTTCCTTGACTGTGGGGGGGGTGTGATGTGGATGCCCAGTGTGATTACGTTATGATCTGATATTCCAGTGAGGGGTTTATCTCTGTTGTGGAACACTGGTACCTCATGTTGGTGATGATCAGGTCTAGTATGTTGTCACCTCTAGTGGGCATGGTAACCAGCTGTTCCAGAGCATTTGAATTTTTAAACTCTGGGAAGCATTGGGCAAAGGACATTGTACATGAGTAATTCTCCCAGTCAGTGTTTAGTAGTTGTACTCTCCTCATATAATGGTGTTTTGTAGGACATTTGTATTTTCCACTGTTCTCAGGATTACTGGGTGAGGTTCCTGAGACAAGGTAGGTGATCTGTAGCAGGCTAGAATCTGATAAGCAGCTTTGCACAATGTTAATTGCACTTGCATGGTCTCCAAGGCCTCATGCTGTGCCACTAACCTGAAGCTGTGGGTATCCATAGGGTAAATGGATACACCGCTTCCTTTTGTATTTCACTCTGGGTTTTGTGACAGAAGATCTGAGGGATTGTGAGTGTTTTACATGGAGCATGTTCAACAGCTCTGTGTTTGACATAGCTTTGTATGTTAGGCAGGGATCACCTCTGAGTAGGCGATATGCGAGAGAGTACAGCTGAAACATTTTGAGACAGTCTGTGTGTGGCATGTATTTCAGGCCATTAATACTATATGTGAGGTATTTCTGCAGCCTTTCCAGTTGTTGTTGATGTCTTGTGAGGTACATAGCAAAAGGGGCGTTGTACTCTGTTATGGATCTAGTGAGTGATTAGTAGAAGGCAACAATGTCCTCTTCTATCCTGCATGAGACACCTTTTGTGATGAGGTGTGCCATGTAGAAGGATTTCCGGACTAATGCGGGGATGTGATTATCACAGTTGTATCCACTGTCCACCTGTGTCCCAAGGTCTCTAATTACACTTTCAGCGTTAAGTATACTACCGCCTATGTTGTAGTTCATGGCTACAGAGTTTTTACCAAAGGGGATGACAACGCACTTTTTTGCATTGAATTTGAAGCCATGGCTTTGACACCAGGCATCTGTCTCAGTGAGGCCCTTTTGTAGGATGCCCACATCTTCAGTAGTTTTGATTATGGCTCCTAGTTTGCAGTAATCTGGAAACTTCATTAGCCAAAGACCTTCCATGTTAAAGTTTACTTCAGGGAAGATGATTCCAGACAGGACTGGACCTAGGATGGAACCCTGTGGTACTGCACTTGTCTCTGGTCTAATGTCGTTCTTGGAGTGTGCTACTTTCACAGTGTGTGTTCTGTCAGTTAGCCAGTTGGCATCCCATCTTGTGACATAGCAATTTATACCTAGTTTAGTGGGTTTATCTATAATTCCAGAGTGGGGGATGGTGTTGAAAGCCGTGGCAACATCTACATAGGCTGTGTGAACCACCTTACCCTTGTCTACAGTTCTGGTGACTGCTTCAGTGACGTCTATCAGGTTTAGGAGACATGATCTGCCTTTTACAAACACAACATTGTTGTGGTCCAGTGTTTGGAGATTACCAATGTCTTAGATTCATAGATTCATAGATTATTACTAGGCTAGCTGTCCTCATGGACCATTTTTAAGCCTAGCCAATTACCCCCTGTGAGAATCAAACCCTGCACCTTGTGCTTCTAAGGTCAACACCTTAACCATTACGCCACCCTCCCATATATGATGATACATTCCATGGCCTTGCAGAGCAGGCTCATCAGACTAATGGGCCGCTAGATCCTGGGGACCATAGTGTCTCCCCCTTGTGTAGTGGGATAACCGTCGCTGTGCGCCATTCAGCAGGCACAAAGCCTGAGGTGAGGCTATGACTGAAAATGGTACGTAGGTGTGGTGCCTGTTCATTCTGTAGTTTGTGTAGACCACAGCCTGGGATGTTATCTGGTCCCATGGAAGCTGTGTTACTGGCTTTGGAGAGTGTTTTTTAACTGTGCAGCCATGATGACAGCAACTTTGCAGTCTTCCATTATGGAGATGTGCTCATTCATGGGTGAGGGGGGGGGGGTAAAGTTAGCACTGATCCTATCTGCCAGGATGTTAGCAATATCAGTTGGGTCTGTATATTTAGTGCCATTGTGCTGTAACTCAGAGCAGATCTGAGTGTTGCCATTGAAATACTTGACATAGCTATAGAATGCTTTGTGGTTGTCTTTAGAATCAGTGTCGATTCTGTTTTCATAACTAGCTTTGGAGGATTTTATCATGGATCACAGCTTCTTACTGATGTGGACCATGGAGCTCCTCCCCCATGGGATTTTACCATTTTGCAACAGTATTTTCCTTCTGTTGTGCAGTTTGTTTATGGCAGGGGAACACATGATTGGCTTCCTTTTCTTGGAGGTTAGTGTCTTGGTTCTATTTGGGATTACACGATGCATGCAGCCATGTAAGTGCATATGAAGTGCAATTGTGAAGGATTAAGTAGTCATAACTGTA